>NC_089839.1:176595859-176888359 GCF_035609145.1 Eleutherodactylus coqui
CTGACTTCCCCACACGAGTTAAGCATGCATGTATTCTCATTGGGCTTATCACCCTTGAGAACAATGTTCCCCATCCTTCTTTGAGTGACAGTGAATATTGGGAAGAGTTGGACATTACTGTACACAACTTGATGGGTTCATTTAACTTTTTTCTAATATGCTTTCTTCATCTTTCATTTTTAGATGATCTCTACTAAATCATAGAAGCAAGCTGATTGGTTACTTTTCAGCAGTGAGACGCCCACCAATAAGCAAGTTATCCTCTATCCTGTGGAACTTGTGATTCTGGTACAACCTCTTTAAAAGAAACTAGGTCTGGAATGTGACTAGTCATCTCGCTCAGATTTCACCTTCTTGTTCTCAGGGTTTTTTTGAGCCCATTCCAGCAGGCTATGATACACATTCCCATCATACATCCCAAGAGCCGATAACAACTGTTCATCTGTGAAATCAAAAGCATCAACCAGTAGAACTGCATCTTTCCTACAAATAGAAAAAGAAAATGTTTTAGAGTTGAGTAAATTTAAGTTTCTCCTAAATTTCAGTCTATTAATATCAATAGGATGCAACTCTAGTCACTGCACTTCAGGTGCCAACCTGCACCAAACCTCATGGTTACCCACCAGAGCTCAGCCAGGAGGCTCAGGTAAGCTGTAGTGACCACGTCCAGCTGTTTCCCTGATAGGTACCCATGTTGTAAGAAGTCACCAGCACTTGTGACTATTCCATGTAAAGCATACAGGTCACAGAGCCGCTTCAGAACGGCTTTAACATCAGGCTGATCGGTGAGTGAATTCAGAGCCGAGATGAAAACCTTCACTGATAAAAAGTGTGAATGAGCCTAAAAGACATATAACCCCATTGACTGGATGCACTCAATGGGAAACCTAATGTATTGTGTTCACCGTATATACATAACTCACTAATGCTGGGTTTACATTAGCATTTTTAGGTTTCTTAAATCTCATCTACATGGCTTGTAGTGTAAATGCTGCAGATTTTCCATCTGGAAATTCTGCAGCATTTCCATCCTGTGTGAAAATCCCCCTAGGGCAGTCTTGGAGACTGGAGAAAAAAAATTAATTTCACATTCTCTGTATACATTGCAAAAACACGTACCGTACATTCATTTCTAAAAGACTTCTAACTGAGGTTAAAGGGAAAGGGTAACTAGGGTTACCTTACAGTTCTTCTTACTCATGATGCCACCGTTCCTCCCTGTGTGGTGAACCTTGAGACGGAAATAAAGTAGTCCATGCACATGGATAACTTTCTGAGGAAAATGGGGACAGTCTGTAATGCCTGTTTACTTAAGTCCAACAAAGTTCCAACAACAACAGTGACAATCCAGAAGAAGAATACTTTACATTTTCAGAAGGTGATGTGACAAGAAGGACTCTTGAGGTAATCCAATCAATCCACAGTCTCAGTTATCTGTGAGATTCTGCTCCAGGCAACACTCTCTCTCTCCTCTCGTACTCTCTATCAGTCATACAGCAAAAGTGGAGTGATTTACCACAGGATACCATACAGAACCTGTATGCCTCCATGCCCTCCTGTATCACATCTTACATCCAAGCTAGAAGCAGTACAATAGGGTACGAGAGCCACCATGGCCGCCTATATCACATCTTGTATCCAAGCTAAAGGCGGCTCAACAGGGTACTAGAGCCTCCATGCCCTCCTGTATCACATCTTGCATCCAAGCTAGAGGCAGCCCCACAGGTTACTAGAGCCTCCATGCCCACCCGTATCACATCTTGCATCCAAACTAGAGACACTACAACATGGTACTGCAGCCTACATGCCTGCCCATATCACATCTTGCATCCAAGCTAGAGATGGCCCAACAGGGTACTAGAGCCTACATGCCCACCCATATCACATCTTGCATCCAAGCTAGAGGTGGTACAACGGGGTACTAGAGCCTCCCTTCAAATGTTCGGATTCCATAATAAGTTATCCCTTTGCTCTGATATTGTAATCACTTACTTATATCGATATTACAATCACACAGAGAAAGTTACATTCGATTCTGACAACTCCTTCTAGGTGTGTGTTTTTTTTACAATGAGTGTATGTTAATCAGAGCTGGCACTCGATTAACCATTGAATGACATAATTGAATGGCTGTGATTGGTTCATTGAGCGCCGCTTCTGATTGGCTGACATGGCGCTCGATGAACCAATCAGAGCAATCGCTTGCTGAAGGCGGGGTATTCCATCCCCGCTACCAGAAAGAGAATACTTTGTAGGCGTTCAGGAGTACACGGAAGCCTGCAGTAGAACCACAGCCCAGCACGAAGGATCCAAACACAGTTTTTCAATGTAGTTTTGCTAGGGCTTATTTTTGGGGGAGGGCTTATATTTTTACTATCGGGGAAACACAGTATGAAGCTCAGCCAAGAGACTAAACTTCATAGGCCACCGTAGCTGGCAGACCCAGAGGCTGTATTCAACCAACCCATCAGGACCTCACGATCACATCAGGGTGGTCTGATGAGTGACAGAGGGAACCTTTTAAATGCCGCAATCACACTGACCATGACGTGTGAGGGGGTTAAACACCTGAAATCGGAGGTTTCTTCGATACTCGGTGTTACAAGTACCAGGCTGTTATCCAAGCACCCGCTCCCCCTGGCACAAGAGCCCAGCCAAGCTTCTGATGCAGCTGCCATCAAAAGATGTAAGGGCGGTTATTAAGGGGTTACAGCGACAATTCTGCTAAATTAGGCAAAAGAATAGGGCACATGCTTTTACAGAAAGAAATTGCATGCACAGCAATTCCTTAATTACCTAGTGATAAAATCTATTTCCCGCTGTCCTCTTATGTGAAGGAGCTCCAGTCAGAAGTACTGCAATGCATTACCATAGCGATCAGAGTTTTCGCAGCGTCCGAGGAGCGCGTCTTGGCCTAGGAGACAGCGGGGTTTAGGTTAGGGCCTCGTCACGGTGGCACTACCATCTCCCACCTGGAGGGTAACCCGCTTGCATTGACCCCCCAAAAATATCAACAATACAACAATTAAATTAAACCGTACCCCCTTACACAGTCACTTATGCCCCATTTACATGGGACAATTATCATGCAAATTTCATTTAATCAAATTGTATCTAAATGCAAACCATCATTTACTATTCGTTTGTTTCTCACTTTCAGCCAGCATAAAAATCCTCGCTGTTTCGTTCACTTATCGCCGCGTCTAAACGCTCCCCGCTCAATGTGTCACATAGAATGGGAAGCACTGAGCAAGGAGTTACCAACAAGTGAGCGATTCTCAATGATGATCTACCTGTCTAAACGTTCTGCAGGAGTGCGAACAACTAGCGGTGACGTCACCCGCTCCTGCAGAACATGTAGCTGACAGTTGTCCAATGTTAATGGGTCTTTAGAAACACGGATGTAGTTTGGGTAAGAGCATAAGTAGTGTGCAGCAGCTATATGTTTCTATAGGGCGCTCTTGTACAAAGACAACTAAACCAATTGAGATACAAGAGGTCTTGTAAAAAGCGTTCAGGGTGTCCAAAGCAAGTGCAGTGAGCTACCTAGAAGGGAGGGGGACACAGTTGTCACTTATCACGTTAGTTCTACCATTTCCTTCCCTGTAAGGGTAGCATGGGACCTGTCCAAGTTACTACTAGGGGGAGGTCACGGGAAACCGCGGTTTTAACCTACAGTTTGTTGCCACAGGTGACGCCACCGTTCCTTCCTCTGCGGTGAATCCGGATGATGGAATAATAGTCCACACACACAGGGGGTCGTTTGAAACAAAGCCAAGAAAGGATGGCAGTGTTACTTTACCTGTAAATCCAAACAGAACAGTTCAACAGGTAGATAGGTCAAAACAAGTCACTGGTGCAGATGCAGTTTATGGTGCAACAGGGAGGAAATCACAGGATGAATATCGGGCCCACAGTCTCAGTTATGTGTATGACTCCGCTCCTGGCCAAAACACTGACTGACTTGCACATCATCTTTGCAATCACATATATGAAGCATGGTCACCTGACTTCCAAACTCACAACATAAAATGATACATTTGCAGACAGAGACAGCTCATTTGCAGACACTAACCTTTTCATTCCTGCAAACTGTAATACACATTCTGCTGATTCATTTCCCATTCCAAGACAATGTACAAGACAATACAGACAATATACAGCAGACATTTTATAGGGGTCCTATTAATTCTTTGCCACTACACAATCAGATCTCGCAACTTATTTCCATAGTACCAGATACAAAATCAGAACTTTGGTCATCACAGCCTGCATAGTCACTTCTCTTTATCTAAGCTCTTTTGATACATGAAGTCTGTTATAAAATTCTATATCATTCCAAATACTGACATTGACAGCTCTAAAATGGTTGTCATTTTGCTCATATTAATAGCTTAGTTAAAGGAGATGTCCCGCGCCGAAACGGGTTTTTTTTTTTTTAAACCCCCCCCCCCGTTCGGCGCGAGACAACCCCGATGCAGGGGTTAAAAAACCCACCCGCACAGCGCTTACCTGAATCCCGGCGGTCCGGCGTCTTCATACTCACCTGCTGAAGATGGCCGCCGGGATCCTCTGTCTTCATGGACCGCAGGGCTTCTGTGCGGTCCATTGCCGATTCCAGCCTCCTGATTGGCTGGAATCGGCACGTGACGGGGCGGAGCTACCTGGAGCTACACGGAGCCCCATAGAGAAGAGGAGAAGACCCGGACTGCGCAAGCGCGGCTAATTTGGCCATCGGAGGGCGAAAATTAGTCGGCACCATGGAGACGAGGACGCCAGCAACGGAGCAGGTAAGTATAAAACTTTTTATAACTTCTGTATGGCTCATAATTAATGCACAATGTACATTACAAAGTGCATTATTATGGCCATGCAGAAGTGTATAGACCCACTTGCTGCCTCGGGACAACCCCTTTAATTATAGCTTAGTTAAACACAAATCATCCTTCCCATGCACAACGGAGGAACGGTACATGGTAAATGGTATTTAGGGACCAAACCCCCTGAAGAAATGCAAACCCCAGAACAGACCCCTATATGACTTCCCAGCCCAGATTCTCTCAGTAATGGCGGCATCACACGAACGTTTGTGCTGCGTAATTGTACATGAACGAGGTTTGAGTAGGATCATAATCAGCGTGTTGCTTGCGCTTCTGCACATATTACTGTAATTTTTGTGCACACAAGGCCCATTCACACACACTCTTGAATTTAATGGCTGTTTAAGCCTTATGAGGTTCAGCTAGGATGAGGTTCTGGGGTCGGTGTGAGGGTTCTTTCTCCTCAAGACATTGCATTGTGTATTTGTGCTACAAAGTTCCAGTTTTGTCTTCTCTTTCCATAGAACATTTTCCCAGAACCATTGTGGAGCATCCAGGTGTCTCAGGAAAGCTAGATGAGTAACAATGTTTTTTTGGATAACAGTGGCTTCCCTCATGGTGTCCTTCCATGAATACCATTTGTGTTCACTTGGTTTTCTATTAGTGGACACATGGACAGAGTTTATTTAGCATTTTCTGGAATCTTCTGTAGGCCTTTTGCTGTTACTCTTGGCTTCTTTGTCACCACTTTTAGGATTACCCATTGTGCTCTTGGAGAAATCTTAACAGGACACCCACCCCTAACATTATATTCACACTGCAGATATTTGCAGCGGATTTGACATCGAATTTACATCAAATCTGCAACAAATCCAAAATGCTCCATTGCTGTCATTGAAGTCACATTTTTTTATGCCGGCTGATATGAATTTTCTTCATTTGTAGATAATTTCTCTAACCATGGATTGATGTACACCAAGATACTTCGCAATTTCTGTAGCTTTTTCCAACCTTATGTGTCTCTGTATTATGCATTGTGAGGTCTTCTGAAAGTTGTTTGCATGAACCAGTCTTTCTTGAAAAGACTTTGTGTGCTTTTAATTAATGGGCAAGGCACCTGTTTAACCCACGCTTCCATCTCATTTCCTTAAAGGGGTTTTCTCATAAAAAAATAAATAAATCCTATACTCACCTATTCCTCCACAGGCGGTCTTCTTACAGCATCTTCTCCTTGCTCATCTTCTGCAGTCACCAGGGTCACGTCTCCTCCTGCCGTGCCGGTTTGTTATGAAGCCGGCATTGCTCACATTCTTCAGTGAAGGTCACATGACCATGACATAGCCTTCACTGACTAGGAAGGAATCCCAATCTATTGCCGAGATTACATGCATGAGTAGTCTTTGCAGAAGCTCGGCATTTCCCCTGCTGGCCTGTGAACTGTGACGTAGTGTACATTGGCTGTCAGGAAGGAGACTGCCTGTGAATGTACGCTTTGACACAGGAAGTAGAGGAATCAGCCAGCTGGAGGGGAGGTGACTCCCCTGTACTGCAGGAGACAGGAGAAGATCAGGGAGGTGAAGATCTGGTAAGTATACTGACAGGGAACGAATAGGTAAGTACTGAATTTTTTCTTTTTAATGACAGAACCCCTTTAATTGAAACTCTTTTTGCCAATTAGCTCTTGCAGAAGTCACAGAGGCTCGCTTAAGGGCCATTTACACGGAAAGATAATTTTTCAAACGTTTGAAATTTTTAGCGATCTTTATGCATAGAGTGTTAATGGACACTAATGTCCATTAACACTTTATAATCTTGATTTGCAGGTAAAGGGGCCTCCAGGAGCTGTTTGCAAAGCCCAGCATGTGATTACTCACACACCCAGCTGTGCACACAGCTGTACTGCTCTCATCAGGGCTGCCAGTAGAATACAATGTAATCTCTGGCTCCTGTGGAGAACACAGCATGCAGTCTGTTGAGAGATTCTTTTTCTCTCTCACCTTATAATCATTGTTTAGACAAAAAGTGCATGATGGCAGTATTTACATGTAGCGATTATCACTCATTTTCAGTTGTTTGAACAAATTTTGAGCGATAATATTGCATGTAAATGGGTGTTTTCTTTTTCTCTCAGCACGGTGAATATTTAGTTAAAGGGGTTCTGTCACTAGAAAAAAAAACAATGCTTACCTATTCCTCCCCAGGCAGCCTACTTACCACATCTTCTCCTCACTGATCTTTTCTTGGCTCTTGCAGTTTCCCATCGATCCACAGTCAGTGGGGAAGCTGGAAAGGTGCACGCTTGTTGTCCAGACTCCGACTCCAAAGAATTAACCAGTAATCATCAAGACAAGTAGAGAGCATGCAGTACTCAGGAAACTTCTTGGTAGAAAATCATATGTGCAGATGTATTTTTATTCGGTCCACTAAGCCACGTTTTGACCAACTTGAATGGTCTTTATCAAGCTTGAGTGCTGCCTTCTCTCTACTAGTCTAACCGATTCTTCGCTGTCTTGTCGCGCAAGTTTCTATACTTTTGCAGAGAAACAGAGAGCATGCACAGTCTCTGCAATAGCTCGGCATTCCCTGCTAGGCAGTTAACGTTACGTCACTACTGAAGTAGCGAACATTGCCCAGCAGGAAGAAGAATGCTGGCAAAGGACACATCATAACAAGATGAAGAGGATCTGGACGGTTTGCAGTGAGGTGACCCAGGGACTGTAGGAGATGCTATGAGAAGATGGCCTGCGGAGGAATAGGCAAGTTTTGTTTTCTTTTTTAATAACAAGACCCATATAATGTGCTTCACCCTGTGCCAGCACTGTATTGATGCCTCCACCCTGTACCAGTCATTGTTCTGGTTGCCATCCACTGTAGGTTACAAATGATAAGGGCCAATGGGGGCTGTAAAGAAATTAATAAATGTCGCTTATCAAAAATAGTATATATGCTTATCAATCTATTTTAGCAAAAAGAATATTTTAGCAATATATTGTATGTGTAACAGAAGTCATGACTGATTTTGAGGAAGTAACCTGTGGTTTCTGTCTACACTGAAGGTCTACGTCTGATCTAAGTGGAATCAGGAAGTTCTAAGGCCAGATGTCTCGGGATGTAGCAAGACAGGGCCTAACCGCAAAGAGTTTTCATGAATCTCTGTCTAAAGTTAAATGTCTAAAAATCATATGAAATCAGCTATTTTCTTTAATGTCATTAAGTCATGTGTTTTTATCAGATGAATGTATGTATCATGAGGTTATTCCTTGTATTACCAAAGGTCGCATCCCTGCGTGGGCGATCTTCTATATAAACTGAGACGATACAGACAATAAACAGAGTCACTTGTTTCAAACCATATACTGTGTGTATAGGTCTGTGCATGGTCTCTCAAAGGAGCGCTCCTCCTGCTTAGGTCAATTCGAAACCGGACAACATCGCTGACCAGTCTGTTTGAACAAATTAACCCTCGACAGTTCTTGGCGCCCAACGTGGGGCGGGGCTTACCTTTACGGGACATCGCAACCAGTAGACTGAAACAAACTCCTGGCCCGTTGACGTGGATACTGGATTCGGAGACCCCAGACTGCAAACACCGGTGTAACAGGTAAGAGCTTATCTTACTATTATACAGTCTGGATTCTTTTGATCTGTGTGTCTCTAACGGACTAGAGGTATGTTGTTGCCTGTTTCCTATATTTTCTGCCCCGTCCATATTTTAGAGTGAATAAGTTCATTTAACTGTCCTAGACGGAAGAACTCACTCATTGGGACTTAAAGAGTCATGTTGTCTGTATTGGAGATTGAAATAATTGTTATTGTTATAGTCTCATTTCTGGCAGTCATATTCTTACTCTGGATCTGTTATAATATTACTAAAAGTTCCCTAAGAGGCGAAGTCTGGTCTCCCCTGAATCCTAGTGTTTGAAGTTGACCACGTTTTAGTTCTGTAAATCTATTCCGGGACAGGGAACTGTGTGTTCCCAGATAGTCTCAGTGATTATCTTAGTTTACTGTGTGAAATATACGTCCTGTATACTTAGTGAAGAATAGTCGGAAGTGGTCAAGATGGGGTCTGAACAATCTAAGATATATCAGACTCCTATTGAGATAATTAAAGATAGAGAAGGGGAGGACATTTGCAGACAAGCCTATAAAGTTTACAAACGTATAGGCCTTAAGAAGGCGGGAACATTCAATTATGAATTTTGGTCACAATATGAGGATAAGCATAGAAAGGAAATAAGAAAAAAGGGTTTGGAAAAAGGCATGAAGGCTATTCTGGACTGCTCTAAAACAGCAGAAGACGAACACTGGGACTCCGAATCCCGAGGCAAGGGCATTTTAGTTTATTGTCCTATGCCCCGGCCACCAATAGACGTTCCCATGGAAACCCCTACGGTTCCATTAGTCTCTCCTGTCGTCCCGGCCGCTCCACCAATGTCTCCAAATAATCCCTTTAATTCTCTGTATCCCAATTTGCCACCCTTGCCTCCTACGTATCCACAGGCTACTGCCCAGATGGATACACCTCCCTACAGCCCTCAATCAGGATCCCCAGGCCCTGAAGTAAATAGAGGTCCGGCTTGGGATTGTCCACGTTGTGGTCAACAGAATGCCTGTTTTAAAGAACTCTGTACAGTATGTGGGACTCCACGTCGCAGGGATCAGTATAGACAACCGATTCCCTTATTCCCAGTTACAACCTCCACTACCCATTATAGAGAACCAAACAGACCAAGTCCACCATTGGGCACGGTCAGACAAGAGGACACTGACAGACCATCGTCTTCTAATGACAGACCTACGGACGCACATAGACCAACTCCCGGGTCTACAGTCACTACATGGCGACCCTGGAGCGCCACAGACCAGATGGCACTGTGTCAGCAACTGCCCGATCCCCAGACAGAGCCAGCAGCTTTCCATAGAAAGTTGGAAGTCATACAGAAAAACTACTCTGCCACTTGGACAGATATGGAATGTCTTATGAATGTAAAATGTCCTCTGGGCCTTTACAATAGTATTGCTCAATTTTGTGGTCTTGAAGATCGCCCAGATGACCCCCAGACATTACTTAGTGGTACTCAATATGTTGACAAGGTTAAAGCCTGGTTTAAGGACAAAGCCCAAGAGAGACGTACAGCCCTAACCCAGTGTAGACAGAACAAGGGCGAGTCTATTGAATGTTACTTTGGCCGTTTAGAGGAAGTTGGCAGAGATCTGGGTTTATATGATTGTCCAAAAGCAATACGTAATGCTGCTTTTTGTGAAGCCTTTATGCAAGGAATAGATAAGCGCCTGTCTGAACGCGTTAAAGCATGTACCCCCGATTGGCGACAGGCCAAACCGCGTGATCTATATAAGAAAGCTGTAGGATTTGTCATGGATACAGAAGACCACGCAAAGAGTGTTATGATTAAACATTACACCATGGAGGGGGACACAGTCCGACTTAACGACCCCAGGCGGGAGACCCGTAAGTGTTATAACTGCGGGAAGACTGGACACTTGGCCCGTAATTGTAGAGCCCCTAAACGCCCTAGACAGAACTTGTCAGACGAAAGGGGGCAACAGGGAAGTACGGCCAATACCACATCATCCCGCCCACAGGGAAACAACGGGTATACCAATTACCAATGAAGGTCTGGCACTCCTTCCCCCGTGTCCCTTATAGTTACTGACGCACGTGGGCCACAAATTTTTCAGCCTCTAAAAATCCAGGGGAAGGAGGTGCCCTTTTTAATTGACACAGGGGCTACTAAATCATGTGTCAGTACCTCACAAGTCAACGACCTTAGTATTCCCCTCTCAGACTCCATAGCCATAGCCGTTGGAGTGTCCGGGGAACCAACACCCATGCGTGAGACCGAGCCCATAGAAGTCTCCTTTCAAGGGTCACGAGTCCTCACTCGCTTCCTGGTGTCACCCGCTGGGGATTGCATCATGGGAACCGATGTGATGGGACCCCTGGGGTGCTGTATTCAGCTCCATCCTTCCGGTGAGGCTCATGTCAGTACCTCTGCGGCCGACCACCAAGTATTCTGTCTCATGGCAGCAGACTTGGTCACTCCGCCTCCTTCTTGTACTGTATATGTGTTGACCCCAGAAGATACACAGGTTCTCTCAGCAGTGCCAGAGACCCTTTGGGCAAAAGGGAAGACAGACTTGGGCCATCTCCACGTACCCCCAGTCATGGTATATCTCAAAGATGGGGAAAAAGCCCCCATGATCCGCCAATATCCCCTAGCCATGGCACAGGAAGACGCAATAGCCTCCACTATTACAGAGTTATGTGCCTTGAATGCTTTAAAACCTTGCGTCTCACCCGCCAACACGCCACTCTTCCCGGTTAAAAAGAAAGGGAAGAAAGGTGAACCTGATACCTACCGGATGGTTCACGATCTAAGAGAAATCAATAAGGTGACCATCCTAGAAACACCTTTGGTCCCCAATCCTTACACTCTGTTGTCCACCATACCTTCCGGAACCTGTTGGTACACCTTGATCGATTTAGCCAATGCATTTATGTCCGTCCCGATCCACCCCGATTGCCAGTACCTGTTCGCCTTCACGTTCCGAGGAAAACAGTACTGCTGGACTGTTCTACCACAAGGGGCACAAAACAGCCCAAATCAATTCACCCGATGTATGAGGCTTGTACTTGATGCATGGACGGTCCCACCAGGTGTGGCCCTGCTTCAGTATGTTGATGATCTCCTACTCTGTGCACCGGACAGACCCACCTGTGTTGCGGCTTCACTCAGCCTCCTTTGTTTTCTTGCAGACAGTGGGTGTAAAGCCAGTAAAGACAAATTACAGTTTTGCAAATCTCATGTTGTGTTTCTTGGTCACTGCCTAGGTCCTGGTACAAAACACCTCACGCCAGAACGTACCAAGGTGGTGGAGGACATGCCACTCCCTACCTCCCATGCTCAGTTGCGGACATTTCTGGGGTTAGTTTCATATTGTCGGCCGTGGATTCGCTCTGCCTCCATGACCATGCAGCCTCTGTACGACTGCCTGAGTTCTAAGCCATTTGCTTTGTCCCCGGAAGCCGAGTCAGCTTTCCATCAGCTGAAAATACAGATTACCAGTGCTCCAGCACTGGGTCTGCCAGACTATGATAAACCCTTCCAGATGTTCATGACTGAGATGGCGGGACATGCTACTGCCGTCCTCACACAAGAGCATGGTGACAAAAAGCGCCCTGTAGCATACTACAGTGCACATCTTGATGCAGTAGCCAGGGGCTCACCCTCCTGTGTAAGAGCAGTTCTGGCTGTACAAGCACTACTTGAGAAAGCTTCTGAGGTGGTCCTAGACTACCCTCTTGTGGTCCTCACGCCCCATGACGTACATGGAATTCTGACACAGGTGAGCCGTAGACATCTTTCTCTTGCTAGACAGGTCAAAATGGAACTTGCAGTACACTCTTCATCCAATGTCTCATTTCAACGTTGCACAACTTTGAATCCGGCCACCTTACTGCCATTAGGTGACACTGATTCAAAAGGGGGAGTAAGCACAGGGGATCAACTTTTTGTCAATTCCCTAGGCGAAGAGGAAGCTTTTGACGCCGAGCACCAGCATGACTGTGCTGCTCTGATGGAGCAGGAGACAGCTGGATTTGCTCATGTCACAGATAAGCCTCTCCTGAACCCCCACCTTGAAATGTTTGTGGATGGATCACGATACCAGAATGAGATGGGCAGATTTGTGACAGGGTTTGCTGTAGTATCAATGAATGAAGTACTGATAGGCCGCGCCTTGCCCCCACATATGTCAGCACAGGAAGCGGAGCTGTGCGCTCTGACCGAGGCCTGCAAGTTAGCCCGGGGAGTCACTGCTAATATCTACACGGACTCCAGGTACGCGTTTGGCGTTGCGCATGACTATGGGCCGATTTGGCGCGCGCGGAGCTTCCTAACAGCTCAAGGCAGACCGATAAAGAATGGTGAGGCAGTAAGTAGTTTAATGTCAGCTATCATGCTCCCGAAGCAGGTAGCCATAATAAAGGTAAAGGCACACACCCAAGGGGACTCCTTGGAAAGCAGAGGCAACGAGAAGGCAGACGGAGCAGCAAAGGCTGCAGCCCTGCTGGACTGGAGGGCACCCGTGTGCAGAGTTCAGACCAGGTCCTGCCCAGCGGAGGAGGATCCTGATCCCCCTGCCGAGGACCAGACCCTCTCTGTCCCACCACAGAAGGAGGTGGACCTACTCCCCTCAGGGCAAGAGCAGGAGCGCTGGGCAAGTGCAGGGGCAGTAAAAGGAAATGAAGGTTGGATGATGGGTTCCCGTATGTGTTTACCTGCGGCTGCCTATCCTAGTATGGCCCTTTTGGCTCATGGAAAGGTGCACGTTTCTCGTAATGCTATGGTAGCCCTGGTGGAGAAAATGTGGTACGCTCCGGGATTTGACAGGATGGCAAAGGCATACGTCAAGGCTTGTGAAATCTGTGCACTACACAACCCCGGTCAAGTAGTAAAGACCCCTCGGAAGTGCACTCCGCGACCTTTGTACCCCTTCCAGAGACTACAGATAGATTACATCCAGCTGCCCAGATCAGGAAGGTATGAGTATGTCCTGGTATGCATTGACCTCTTTTCTGGGTGGGCTGAGGCCTACCCGGTCCCGAAGGCCACTGCCCAGGCCACTGCAAAGAAACTTGTGTCAGAGTTAGTGTGCAGATTTGGGGTACCAGAGACCATTGAGAGCGACCGTGGTACTCACTTCACTGGTGAGGTAATGAAGGAAGTCATGTCCGCCTTAGGAGTAGAACAGGCTTTTCACACCCCCTATCATCCACAAAGCTCCGGAAAAGTAGAAAGGCTCAATGGCACCCTCAAACTTAAGATACAGAAAGCCATGGTTGAAACAGGAAAACCTTGGCCCGAGTGCCTACCTCTGGCCCTCTACTCAGTACGGACCACGCCAAATAGGAAAACAGGACTGTCTCCTTATGAGATTCTCTTTGGCTCCGTGCCCAGGTTAGGACTGTATCACCCCCAAGCTCTATCCCTGGGTCATGATAAAGTTACTTCCTTTGTGCAGGACTTATGCCAAAAGCTAAAAATAACACACGACCTAGTCTTCTCTTCTATTCCAGACCCTGATAGTTTGGAAGGATCCCACTCTCTGAATCCCGGAGATTGGGTGGTGGTAAAGAGACACGTCAGAAAGACTTTGGAACCTCGCTTTGACGGACCATACCAAGTGCTGTTAACCACTCCCACCTCGGTCAAGCTAGAAGGCAAACCCACTTGGATCCATGCCTCACACTGCAAGAAAGTTCCAACGCCTCAGCACCACGAGGGGGGGGTGGAGAGTAAGCCCAACCCAGGGTGGGGGAGGAGGATGGCAACCTGGACACCAGCATTGATAGTCTGGATAGGTGTATTATTTACCCTTTGTTTTCTTGGACTACTCTCTTTTCGGGACAATTCTTCATCAACTGTCAATGTAAGAAGAAGATGGACTGTTTGGGCGGAAGGACACCCCAACATGTGGGAATACTTTGCAAAAGACGTACTGAATATTTCCCACATGTGCATGCCCAACCTGCGGAGTGGGGAAGATATTTTACGGACTTGCTTACTGTCTATCCCCACTCCAATAAAGACACTTCGCGATATATATTCAATAGTGCATAATGATAGTGATGTAGAGGAGAGCAATGTTATTCAGGAAAATTACAGATAATTGTCATGCTGTTGTGTATATATATAATAATCAAAGTCATAATCTCTTGTGTGAGCAAATGTACGGCAAAAGCCTTTACAGCCCCTGTGTAGGCCGACCCCTGCTGGATGAAGGCAGAACATACGGCGGTTCCTTCCAGTCTTGTCACTAGGTAGTGTAGGGTCAGGGTAACGCGACCTGGACGTGTTCACCACTAGGACTATCTCCAGGAGGGACATTGGTGTGGGTGAAGATTAGGGAATCCCCTGCCGTGCGTACCTATGCACGCTACTAGTATTGTAACATCATACTAGAGACACCTTATATGGGCTAGTCGACCAATAAGACCTACCTCGACTATGACTTTTCAAAATAGAACTGGACCCTGTGTGTGACTTCCTGATGTCCAAAATGGGGGAATGATAAGGGCCAATGGGGGCTGTAAAGAAATTAATAAATGTCGCTTATCAAAAATAGTATATATGCTTATCAATCTATTTTAGCAAAAAGAATATTTTAGCAATATATTGTATGTGTAACAGAAGTCATGACTGATTTTGAGGAAGTAACCTGTGGTTTCTGTCTACACTGAAGGTCTACGTCTGATCTAAGTGGAATCAGGAAGTTCTAAGGCCAGATGTCTCGGGATGTAGCAAGACAGGGCCTAACCGCAAAGAGTTTTCATGAATCTCTGTCTAAAGTTAAATGTCTAAAAATCATATGAAATCAGCTATTTTCTTTAATGTCATTAAGTCATGTGTTTTTATCAGATGAATGTATGTATCATGAGGTTATTCCTTGTATTACCAAAGGTCGCATCCCTGCGTGGGCGATCTTCTATATAAACTGAGACGATACAGACAATAAACAGAGTCACTTGTTTCAAACCATATACTGTGTGTATAGGTCTGTGCATGGTCTCTCAAAGGAGCGCTCCTCCTGCTTAGGTCAATTCGAAACCGGACAACATCGCTGACCAGTCTGTTTGAACAAATTAACCCTCGACACAATATAAACTCCTTGCTCTCATCCATAAAACTCTCCACAGCGCTGCACCACCCTATATCTTCTCCATATCTATCACCCTACCCTGCTTTGCAACTTGCTAATGATTGTACTCCAAGGGTGCCTTTACATGGGCCAACTGTCATTCTAATAGCAGCTGGAAACAGTCACTTGTGTATGGTTTTAGCATAAGAATAACTATTGTTTTTGCGCTTTTACACAGAACAAATGTTCTTGATTTGTTCATTTTGCGGGTGCTGAAGCGCGTCTCTCTGCAAAATTATTGGCTCGTTGTTGGAAGACGAATGATTAACCGCTTATACCAGATGATAAGCAACCAATCAGGGACTATTTTTAGGTGAGCTGAAACCAAGTGACCAGTGAACAAATTCTATCTCATCATCCTGCTGGTGGTCTTGTTTATACGGCGCAATGATTACTTACATTCACTGTTTTGAGATATTATTTGAAAGACAGTTGTCCTTTGTAAAGACGCCCTAAACTCATCAGACTGAGAACAGAAGAATTGGAAGAAACACAAACTAAGGATTTGTTTTAAGTAGAGGAACTCTTTTTTAATTTTTCAATTTTTTTAATTATTAATATATCAATGGTAAAAGGGGGAAAGGGTAGGAAGAAAGGGTAAAGGGTAAAGAAAGGGTAAAGGGAAGTTAGGAAGTAGAACGAAATGTTCCGCTGTTTTCTTTTTCAAGATGACTGTGTTTTCCTCTTGGGATCATCAGGCCAGTTTCAGGTGTAGACTGGACCCTAGAAGAACAATGAAACATGAGAATACCTGAGTAGATGCAAGTAACAAAGCCATCTGTTATATCATCACGATAACATTATAATAAGCCACCCTTATAAAAGAGATACCCGTGTGAAGGTACTCTCAGAGGGAGAAAATCGTGCGAGTTTTGTGCATTGTAAAACGCACAAAATATCCTCGAAAATACAGCCCGTTATTTCTGATGGGTATATTTACATTGGAGATTTTTCTCTGGCAGCGATGCTGTAAGACGGAAAAATCACAGCATGTTCTATTCTCATGCAGATGTGCGTCTCCTGCTCGGCACACAGACAACGGGGAGTCCGTGTGTTGTGCGATGCGACTTCTGTCCGAGAATGTTGGGTGGAACACGCTCTCGCCCATGTGAATTCAGAGCTCTTCACAATAAATCATGTGGCACATAAGTAGATTTGGTTTTGCTAAAAGATTTTTAAAGTTTTATCAGTCTTCATCCAACTGAAAACAGCAAACTACAAGTTCAAGTTTGTACAAGTATATTAAACTCCTGCTCCCTCTCCACCCCTCTCTGGCTGTCAGCAAGGTAGAAGGCAGGAGGGGGCGGGCGCTAGTGTGCTAATTTCCTGCCCCCTCCCCTTGCTGGAAGCCGGCAAGGGGAGGAGAGGGGGAGAGAAGAGGGAGGGAGTTTAGCAGAGCCTCTGATAAAGTCCCTCCCACCTCCCTTTTTTCAGCAGCTCCCATAGAAGTCTGAGGGACTGGCTGCCTTATTCCGGCTGGAAGATAGTTCCAGAACTGTCGTTTTTGACCGGTGTAAAAATAGCCGGCCAGAATGCACACTATATGCTCAATTTTTTGTGGCCGGCCTTTTTTACAGACAGGAGAATCATCCATCTGAACTGATGCATTGGGATTCAGTGCATCAGATGGTCGCATATATCGGCCAGTCGGGAAAACTTGGCAGAAATACGCTGCCGTGGAGAAAAGAGAAAGGGAGAGATTTGAGCGATGACGATATCTGTATAGCTGCAAAATATGATAAAGATATAAAAACAACAGGAACAAATGATTACCTTTATTTAGATGGAACGCTTGTCATTCAGCCATTTGTCTTTGAGGAGTGTCTTCAGAGTAGGTCTTTTTCGCGGGTCTGGCTGCAGGAGTTTCCTTATAAAGTTTACAGCTCCTGATTTAAAATTACATTTACAAAATAAATCTGAGTATATATTCTTGTTCTAGACTATAGATGAGCGAGCATTGCCTTTAGCGAGTATCTCCCCCGCTCGAGACGGAAGGTTCGGGTGGCGGCAGCGGGCACGGAGCTGCGGGGGAGAGCGGGGTGGAAAGGAGGGGAGATTTCTCTCTCCCTCTCTCCCCCCCGCTTCCTCCTGCTGACAGCCGCCACTCACCGCTCCCCCGCGCCGGCACCCGAACCTTCTGTCTCGAGCTGGGGAGATACTCGCTAAAAGCAATGCTCACTCGAACAATTGCCTTTAGCGAGTATACTCACTCATCTCTATTCTAGACACTACAGAGACAAGTTCTGAAGGCAATGCTTTATGTCCCATGTTTGATGGTAACAGCCCCCTGTCATACACTGAATGTTACCTTTAGACAGTTCTGTTGGGAATACTATTTGCCTGTCTTTCAGTTGGTTGACAAAGTTATTTCCGATGTTTAGCTCTGAATTATAAGGGAACTGGCCAGTCAGCATTGCGTAGACGGTGACTCCACTGAAATAGAGAATACAAATCAAAGAGGTAAGTTAGAAATTATCCATATTGTTGTACTTGTACAATTGGGCTAAATGGAAGCTTTTAATAGAATCCATCATCAGTTTTCTGCTGCCGAAGGACGGTACTGGCTTCTTCTTGCCCGGATCATCTACTCTGCCAGGTCTCTCCCTGTTTGTGCATAGAAAGAGACATGTCCGTCTAGGCGAACTGGGCAGGGAGAAGCCTGCGGGGCCTGAGGAGTCCTTATAAAACCAGCTAAGTCTACTTACATTGACCAGACGTCAACTTTCGCATCGTACGGTTTGCCCATAAGTAGTTCTGGGGCCGCATAAGCTCTTGTCCCGCACTGGGTTCTAAGAGGCTGGGGGCATAAGCCATAATAGCTGATGGTGTTGCTTAGGCCAAAATCTGTAAATTATAAATAAATATTCATAAGAAGTGATTCCTAATTCTATATAGATTCACATCCTACACAAATCTAGAAGGAATTGTATCTAATTTATCTACAATTCTGCTCTTTCTATGCCTAGGAGTCTTCACTGAAGGCGTTGTGCGGGGCATCAGCAGGAAAGTTACTTACCCACAAGTTTGATTTGATTATCCTCATCCAGCAAGATATTTTCCAATTTGATGTCTCTATGAATAACAAAGGAAATCGTAAATCAGTTCAGTAGTAATAAATTACAAGCTAAGTACAAGGTAATGGAAATGATCTTTAGGGCGGCTGCACATGAGTGTTTGCAAAAACTGCTCGCTGCAGCGCATGAACGAGGTGTGTCTGCGCAGAGTGCTGAACTTTTTGGGCATGCAGGGCCATTTCACACACGACACACCCTTTCCATGGATTAAAAGGCTAATTAGCCCAATGAGGTCCAGATGTGTTCTTTTCCTTTTACGCGGTGTTTCACACTTCCCCTTTCGTATTTGCACACCTGACGTAGGCCGCTATTGGATCTTTGTTGTGCAGAATACAGGAAAATAGAGCAGGTCCTACTTTTTAACGGGCGTGCAAAACGCAAACCTATTGATATCAATTGGTTCTATTCTATGCTTTTTGCTGTGCAAATACGGTCGTGTGGAGAAGCCCCTACTTTATTATATGTATGGCATTTTCAATTCGCCATGAAGTAACTGCATTGCATTATGTATCCGGCTCTAGTCCTGAATTTTACAACCCAGAGCCGCAGTCACAGTTTTGCTGGTTTATGTTGGAAACCGACAAGAATCTTGCTGGCGGACTCCTCCATAACAGCTTAGCTGAGTCCCTATATAACGCAGTGAGGCGGTTATGCTTCATAGACCAGATCATTGCAATAACGCCACTTTCAAAAATGTCAATCACTGGAGGAAGCTTTGAAAGAACATTGCCTTAGTAAAAAAGGACAGGAGATTTCAGCTCTGAAGCCTCCAGAAATGTAAAGCTAGAATCGTAGAATTCAGTATCAGAGCACAATAAGTAATACAATGTATATAGAATGTGAATGTATGTAATATACAGTGCATAAAGATGTTTTACCTGTGCACAATCCCCTTTTTGTGGAGATGCTCTACGGCGGTGACAATTTGCCTGATGTAACTTTTGGCTTCCCGTTCTTCAATTTTATTTTTTTCAGATAACTTATCAAGGAGGTCACCGCCCTCGCAGAGCTCCATTACCAGATAATATGAACTGCCGGTCTCATAAGCTTCATATAAAGGCACGATGTTTGGGTGCTGAATCATTTTCTGGATCTTGATCTCCCGCTGCAGGTTCTTTATGGCAGTCGGGGTCTTCAGGGATTTGGCCTTATTAATGATTTTTACTGCGACCTATATTACAGACAGGATACATGATGTGCAGTTAGCAAGCGGAAATGAACCCAAACATTATATATTAACTATACTAGGATATAGCAGAGGTGAATTCATCATTATAGCCATTCAGTTCTTCACCTTGATCACTCAGATAACTGAGGGTTTACATGCCGTCCTATGAACCTCAGAGATACCATCTAGCAATATGATGGCACATGTTGGCACACTGGCGCATGATTAACAGCTCTTCTGCATTAAAACAATTCAGCTCTGCTATACCCGTGTGGGTATTGGTCTGTGTCGTTGATTGTAAGGTAATAAATGATGATACAATAGTCTTCTTATAATAGATAGAAATAAAAACTGTACCTTGTGGCCGGTTGGATAGTGCAGGCCTTCAACTACTTTCCCGAAGGAACCTTGGTTTATGGTTTTTCCGATATAATATTCCCCCACTCGCAGCCTATGGGGGTAGTGTGGCAGACTGGGCTGCCCACCTCTTGTGCCGTCCTTGACAGGCATGTTTCTGCTAAAGAAGAAAAGATTTCTTTGCATGTTAGTCCCAAAAAACATAGAGTTTTAATGAGGCAATAATGCCTGTCCTGAGTTATAAGCCTATACATATGTCCATATAACCATATTATTCAGTGCCTAATTAACTATAGCATACAGGCTGGTGCACAAATAACACCTATACATTGACCAAACATTACACTTCTAATGTTGATCCAGAGAAGGGCAAAAAAAATGAGGTAAAAGCCAATTTTCCCCATTAAAGGGGAAAAAATCACTTGCTGAGCCCAGCCTGGCAATCGGAATAATCCCCGGATCATGACCCTTCTGGAGTAATTAGTGGCTATAACACCTAATATTGTATTGCTCAAAAAAGGCGTCTTGGACCCTCTTGTACTCTTCAGTGATTTCACCATCATCCAGACAGCTGTTTCATGGTTTTTGCCCCTCATTAGTGTACAGTAGGTCAAAAACCCAGAAGCAGCTGTCTGTGTATGGTATTCTGGCTTAGTTTAGAATTCCCACTCATTATTATAAGGCTTGTCTAAAAAGTCTACATTGACTTGCAGGAATGCTGCCTTCCAATAGGGGGCGATGCAGAGGTATTGTTCCATCTTCAATATTTGCAAAATTCCCAGAGGAGCACATGTGGCCTTATAAGTTTTTTCAATAAATTATACCCTTCCTGACCCATGTATTATGGCCGAAAACAGAGCTGAAATCTGGTACCGGCCAAATGTTGATGTTGCAGCAAATGAGACCATTACTTGCCCATTCAGGAACTGATATCAATTACAAGACAGAAAACATGTGAATTTTTCCCAGCAAACAGTGCAGATTGTATGCATGATGATGGTGGTCTTACCTCAGTATGCAGGTCAGGCACTTTCTCTCTTCCAAAATAGAGGAGGACAGTCCGTCCCCTCGCCCCCAAAGGGGGAACGGAGGTAAAGAAAGCTCTGGAAAGTAAAGAAAGTGGATCGTTTACTGAACACAGGCCCCCGGACACATCTAGCAGCCCCCAGTATCAGCCCTTGGAGCCCCAGTCCTCCTTATCCCCTTCACGCCCCAGGATGGACATTTATGTCCTCTGTGTGTTGGGTCAATATGATGCACGATCGGAAGCCGAGGTCGCTCCATAACATTGGTTTTGTGCATATGTGCTGCAAACTTGCAGGTTTCCTGCATATGTCTGGCGCATTTATGCTCTTGCACTGTGCAGAAAATAGGACATGTCACATATTTGTTTGTGCTACCAACATGCCCGTACAAAATACGCATATGGGGACAAACCCGTTGGAATCAATGGGTTCTATTCACTGCGTGTCATGTGCGCTGGTTTTGCACGCATTATACATAATGCAAATATGACCATGTGAACCCGGCCTAAGTGTCAAGTTGAACTTTGCTACATCTGTACACATCCGGTCACTGAGCTGCCAATAATATGAGGTAAATTATATACGGCAATCTGCTATCATATTACAACCACTGACAGAGGAATTAAATAACATCAACTATCTCATTACACGGACACCATAGTGTTACCTTATAGGAGGGGATACAATTATAACATTGACTTGTACATTCCCACCCCCTAAATAATGCATTTGCCAGCACCCCATATTTTGGACTATGATACAAATGATCTGATAGGTCGGTATTGGCAATTACTCCAGCTTTTGCTTCAGGTACTTAATAATAAAAGTTCTTACCTGATGAGCTTTTCTCTCAATAAAGGTTTTCACCAGATGAGTTTTTCTCTCAATAAAAGTTTTCAATCCTATGTAGGAAATGTGAAAAGTGCGAGCACAGTGTCACCAGGATGCCACTGCGTCCCACCGTCCACAATGTCTGGCCAGCCAAGCGGCTGCTAGAATGTTAACCGCTGTCTGGATTGTGACATCATCATGGTAGTGATGCCATACAGATCGTGGCATACTGCGTATACAGCACTGATACATGTACTGCTTAGGCTGCCTTTACCATCATGGCATTCATTTATATTGACCGTAAGACACCATTGTTTTATAATGGCAGCCCTTCAGGTTTCTGCAATGTTTCCATTGTTTGGTGGCATAATATTGCTGCGTGCGGCGCTATTCATTGCAGTCAAATATTAAAATCCGCTGACAAAATCCCCAATATTCTGAAATTTGTGTTGTTTTATTTCTGTACAATATCTGAGTGCGGCTCTAAAACCCCATTCACATGTATTATAGTGTAAGTTGTTCCAGCGTATCAGTGCAGAACCCATGAGACGCCTACCATGGCTGTCTGGTAACTTAACCCCTTAGTCACGGGCCCATTTTATGTCCCAAGGACAATCCAATATGTCAGTTTTTTTCGTTGTGACATTCCTAGAGCCATTACTAGGGCTCATTTTTTGCGGGATAAGTTGTATTTTTTATTACATCATATTGGGGTAGATATAATATGTTGGGGGTGAGTTTGAGAGAAAAAAATCACTATTGTTTCTTTAATTTCCTTTTCTCGGCGTTCAGCATGCAGAATAAATAATGGGATGACATTATTCTTTGGGTCAACATGCTTCTGGTGATACGAAGTTTATACAGTTTTTTTTTTTATAATTTGCTATTTTTGTAAACTGAAAACACTTTTCTTTATGAATGATTTGTTTTTTACATCCGAGGAGCTCTATGAGGCTTGTTTCCTTGCGGGATGAGCTCTAGTCCTCATTTGTTCTATTTTTAGGACCATTTTTTGTTTTACGGTGTTCACCATGCAGTATCAACAATATGTAAAATTATTTCTGCTGGTCAGTACGATTTCATCAATACCAAACTTATGTAGTTTTTAAAAATATTTTGCTGCTTTCTCACCCTTTTTTTTAATGTTTTCGTTGTATAATCGCATTCACAGACCCCCCACATTTATTTTTCTTTGGTCAGCTGTGCAGTTTGAGGCTTTTAATTTTTGCAAAACAAATTCTAATTTTTATCCGTACCATTTGGTGACTCATATGGCTTTTTGATCGCTTTCTACTTCATTTATTGTGAGACGAGATTTACAAAAATAGCTATTTTTGCCATGTTTTTTTATGTGGGCAAAATAATGTACTAAGTTTTCTTTGTATGTTATTACAAACGCACATTTGTATAGCAGTGTATTAAATTATACTGGCTATGAAGCTCAGCCACAGGCGGAGCCTCATGGGTCATCGTATATGGCAGACCTGGAGGCCATCTTCAAGCTGTCAGCTGCTAGGGCAACCAAATGCAACCCAGTGATTGCATCATGGGGTTTCAGTGGGTAAAAGAGAGAACCACCTTTTTTTCAGCCTTTAACATGCCGCAGTCGCATTGACCGCAGATTGTAAAGGGTTAGTCAGTGGCGATCAGAGGTTTCTCTGGTCCCTGCTGTTTGAGCAAGTGCCAGGCTGTCAAGTGACAATCGAGCACCTGCTCTCCCTGGCATGGGATACTCACTGGAAAATGCACATGGATAGTCATTAGGAGTTCAAAGGGATTTTCTATGGCTTCTTCATTGTTTAACAGGCAGAGCTCTGTACATCTGGTACTGGCTGTGCCAGGTATTGCAGCTCTCTGCAGCCTGCTCCCATTCAAGTGAATAGGACTAAGAAGTGCTACAATGCACCAGGCACTCTGCCTGGTAAACAATCAAGGGGACGAGTGCCATGGCCCCTTGAGTCAGCTGATCGATGCCAGGAGTCAGACCTTCACCAATCTGGTATAGTTAGCTAATCCTAAGCATAAGCTATAAATATTAAAGTCCCTGAAAACCACTTTAAAGGGGTTGTCTCGCGAAAGCAAGTGGGGTTAAGTACTTCTATATGGCCATATTAATGCACTTTGTAATATACATCGTGCATTAATTATGAGCCATACAGAAGTTATTCACTTACCTGCTCCGTTGCTGGCGTCCCCGTCTCCATGGCTCCGTCTAATTTCGGTGTCTTCTTACTTTTTTAGACGCGCTTGCGCAGATGGGTCTTCTCCCTTCGGCTCAGCTCGGCACCATCGGCGTTTTGGCTCCGCCCCCGTGTACGCGTCATTGCGTAGCTCCACCCCCGTCACACGTGCCGATTCCAGCCAATCAGGAGGCTGGAATCGGCACATGTGACGGGGCGGAGCTACGCGATGACGCGTACAAGGGGGCGGAGCCAAAACGCCGATGGTGCCGAGCCGAGCCGAAGGGAGAAGACCCATCTGCGCAAGCGCGTCTAAAAAAGCAAGAAGACACCGAAATTAGACGGAGCCATGGAGACGGGGAAGCCAGCAACGGAGCAGGTAAGTGAATAACTTCTGTATGGCTCATAATTAATGCACGATGTATATTACAAAGTGCATTAATATGGCCATACAGAAGTACTTAACCCACTTGCTTTCGCGAGACAACCCCTTTAATCTTCAGTGCAAAACATTTTTAAAAAAAATTAAAATACTTTAAAGAGGTTTTTTGAGATTCATTTTTTTGCACAGAAGTACTTATGCAAGTTAAAAAATAAGCAACTCAGCAATATATTTTGATTATTGATTTGTATTTCACTCCTCTTAGGTCTAATGGCCACGGCCTGATTTCTGCCGCGTAAAACACTGCGGAAATCTGCGGCGTTTCACTGCAGCTATTAGGATCTGTTGAACCTAATAGCTCAATGTACATGCTGCAGAATTCCGCGGCATGTCATATTTCCTGCGGAAATATGCGTGGACGGCTTCCATTGTAGTCAAGGTGCATTTAGACACAAAGATGATCGCTCAAAAGATGTCTTTTGATCGATCATTTTGCATAATCTACTAATTGGTAATAATGCCTATTAGTACCAATTAGTAGCGTGTGAGCCACTGGGATTTGAATTTATTTAGAGGACATACACTGTTCTCTGAATAAATTCTCTTTGTTCTGCGGGGCTGACAGCTGAGAACAGTTGAGACAATGTAATCAGCTGTTATCAGCACTCACCGGCAGAGCACAGCGTGCGGTCCGTCTTATCAGCTGTTCTGCTGAATTACGGATTTCAAGCTGAACTTAAATCCATCGTCCAACAGAAAACTGAAAGATGGGCACATTTACATGCAACAATTATCGCTCAAAAGTTGGCTTTTGAGCAAATTTTTAGCAATAATCCTGCCTAAATGGGCCTTAAAACCCTGTACTACGCAGCCACTTCAAAAACAAGGTGGGCCCTAAATAGAAAAACTCTCAATTCCATTTTATACCATAATCTTTATTACTGGCAAAGTCACAAACATTTTAGGAAAATAAATCAAGATGAAAAAAGTCTTTTTTTACGTTATCAAGTTGTTTATTAGTGGAAAAAATGAAAACATACAATTAAAAAAGTACAGAATTGGACTCTGGATCTGTAATGACCTAAACATTAACATTTTCAGGCTATTTGTTCCACATAGTGAAGACCATAGAAGCGAAAAACAAAAAAAACTGGATAAAAATACCAGAATTGCTGTTTTTTTTAGTCACTTTGCTTCCTAAATATGGAAAACTGTGTGATCAAAAAGTTGTATGTACCCCAAAATGGTCTCAATGGAAACCTCAACTCATCCCTCCCTCAAACAAAATCCCTCACTCAGCTCCACTGATAACAGAATAATGAGACTTCAAAATATGTTCAAAATATTTGCAGACCACTCATCATCCTGGTATCTCTTCTCTGATCTTGCTTCTGTTTCTCTATGTCTTTTTTTTAATTCTGGGTGCCCACAACTGGACACAGTATTCCAGATAGGTTCTTGCTAAGGAAGAGTAGAGAGGGATAATTACCTCATGTGATCTAGACGCTAGGCTTCTCTTAATACATCCCAGAATTTTGTTTGCCTTTTTTTTGCTGCTGCAATACGCTGTTGACTCATATTCAGTCTATGCTCTATTAGTATACCCAAGTCTTTTTCACATGTGCTGCTTAGTTCAATTCCTCCTGCAGCGTCCGAGGAGTGGACCCACAGGCAAAAAAATAACGGGGAAGAGTTAGGCCCTGTTAATGGGCTTTACCATCTCCTCCCTGGGGGTAGCATGGGGCCCATCTAAGTTACCGCTGGGGAAACTTTCACGGGGGTAACCCAAAAGTAGATTATCTTACGAGTCCTGTCACTTGTGACACCACCGTTCCTTCCTCCGTGGTGAACCCAGATGATGAAATAAATGGTCCAAACACAGGGAAACGTTTAAGAAGCAAAACCGGGAACAGTCGGCCGCGCTCGTTTACTTGAGAAATTATTCACAGTCCATAAACAGTAGATTCACATAGCAGCAGGGAATGGTGTATAACACAAGGGAGGAAATCACAGAAGAATCCACAGTCCAAAGTTATCTGCGGAATTCTGTTTCCCGTCACTCTTCTTTACTCTAGCTCTCTACCTGTCAACACTCACATTCGGAAGCAGAAATCACTTAGCGCTGCTTGGCGGTTTCTCTCTCTTGCTTCACTCACAGTGTTTTAGGGGTAACACTGGCATTTCCCGGGTAAAGTAGGCCTAGAGAAGGCTGGTGGATATCTCTCAGCCTCTTCCATTCCGGCCCACACAAAACAGATGGTGTCTGTGTGATTCACATGCAGAACTCCACACACTCCTCTCTCTTGCAAGACTAGAAGAGACTTCTTGCAAAACACCTTGCAAACACATATACATAGCGCAATCACATGACAAACAACAAGATACATTTTCCAGACATTTCACATACCACATATAAGACACTGAAAACACAAGACAAATGCATGCATACATTATGGAGGGGCCCTGTTAACTCCCATTCTTTAGGTGCTTTTATTCATTTTTTTTGCCTAGATGTAGGATCTTGAATTTCTACTCATTAAATATCATTCTTTTAGTCATTTCCCACTGTTCATGCTTTTCTAGATCTTTTTGAATTCTCTCTCTCTCTTCTATCTCTCCTAGCTTTGTGTCTTCTGCAAATTTGATCAGTTTCCCATCAATCTCCTCTTCGAGATAATTTATAAAAATGTCGAACAACACTGGGCCCAGGACAGAGCTTTGTCATCCCATCTTGATACATTCATCTAATTGAATGAGCAGCTATTTATGACCACTCTCTGAGTATGACCACGCAGCCAGTGGGGAATCCACCTAACATTTGCTTTGTCAATCCTATATTTGGTCATTTTTATCAATAAGGATGATATGACACATTTTGTCAAATGCTTCACCAAAGTCAAGATATACTAGATCCACTACATTTCCAGTCAGTGATTTTGTCATAAAGGAAATTAGATTAGCCCGGCATGACTTGTTTTTTTTACAAATCCATGCTGGCTCTGGTTAATTACTCCATTCTCATCCAAGTACTTGTACATATGATGTTTAATAATTTGCTCAAACACCTTACCCAGTATAGAAGTCAGGCTCAAAGGCCTGTAGTTTCCTGGATCCACCTTCTTCCTTTTTTTGACGGCTTACTTCATTTGAAGGACACTTTGCAGTATTCCTAAAAAGAGCGCAGGATAATGCTTTTTCATTATCACCCCCTTGTTATCTAAAATTCAAGAATAGCATAATCACTGCCTCCTAAGGTCCCAGCCACCCGTACTTCCTCAACCATTTCCTCCCTACCAGTTGTTTCAGGCTAATGGTCTTGTTCATGTGTGTCACAGACCTCTTGAAGCAATGGATCCCAGTTGTCAAGAAGTGGTTGCATATTGGTGCGGGGTGTGTTCTCATGGCATGGGTTGGGTCCACTGATCCATGTAAACACATCATTGAACAGTGCCCGCTACATTTCACTGCTTGGTGACCATTTGCAGTCCTTTATGGATTTCATGTAGCCCCAAGATGATAGGATATTTCAGCAGGATAATGCACCATGCCATGAGGCTCAAGTTGTCCAGAATTAGTTTGAGGAGCGCTTGTGAGAGTTCCTATGAATAGAAAGGCCTGCACATTTGCCCATCATCATACTCAATGAAGCATGTATGTGGAGGATAAATCCATTCACACCCTAGATCATGCACAAATATCATAAAGCTGTGGGTGGCTATCCAGATAGCACGGCTCAAGATCCCTGTAGACATTTTCCGTCCACTTGTGGAATCAATACCACATTGAGTTGCTGTACTTTGTTGGAATAGAGGGTGTTCTATATGATAATAGTTCCTATCCCATGACTTTTGGCATATCAGTAAGGCGCCAATAGTATACCTTTAAGACAAGTGAAAAACTGGATACTCCAGGATAAAATTTGAGATATTTATTCAAGTTGGATTAAAAACAATGAAAATGGCTAGTAGACCCCAGGTTCGTGAGTGCACATGCATGGACCTGGGTCTGCTATCCATTTGCATTGTTTTTAATCCTTCTTTAATTAATAGAAATGTTGATTCAATGTTTGTCAATATTGTCGACAGATATACACATCTGTATGTATCGGAATTAGAGATGAGCGAACATACTTGCTAAGACAAACTACTCAAGCGAGTAGTGCCTTATACGAATACCTGCCCACTCGTCTTAAAAGATTCGGGTGCCGGCGGGGGAGACGGGTGAGTTGCGGGAGTGAGCAGGGGTGGAGCGGGGGAAGAGATTGAGAGAGAGATCTCCCCCCGTTCCTCCCCGCTCTCCCCCGCTGCTCCCCGCCCCCCCGCCAGTACGCTTGCTCATCTCTAATTGGAATCTCTATGCTTGTTTATAATGTACTTTGTTTCCACTGTGAAAATTAATAAAATATTTGTTTTAAAATCCTTCTTTCATAAAAATTTTGGATATTTCAGGCACAGAGTAAAAGCCATTAGAGTTTCTACTTCCGCTTGCTTCAGCAAGGAATGTATGAACAAGGGTGATGATGTCATGAGGTGATCACAGGTGAGAAGGTGAGAAGGACACTTATTCATATCCACAGTTATAGGTAACACCAACCAGTATTGACGACAGTCATGAAATATACCAGAGGCTATTAGTTTATTCATTATTTTACTTCTTGAATAGATGCGCTCAGATATATACAGGGGTCAGAAACGCTCTTTTCTCCTTAGGGAGAGCAACTATATACTATAAACTACGTGAGGAGACTCAAATGGCCAAGCACGCTCCTCTGGGTAATATGCAAATAAGGGAGATGGAATAAATCCTCCACAGTGCCACCTATTGAAAGGCAGCATTCCTTCAAGTCAAAGTCAGACTTTTAATACAAGCCTTGTTACAATGACTGGAAATTAAAAGCAAAGCCAGACTCCATGTACATACAGCTCTTTCAGGGTTATTGCCCTTCATCAGTGTACAGTAGGAGATTGACTTTGACTTGAAGGAATGCTGTCTTTCAATAGGTGGCACTGTGGAGGATTTATTCCATCTCCCTTATTTGCATATTACCCAGAGGAGTGTGCTTGGCCATTTGAGTCTCCTCACGTAGTTTATAGTATATAGTTGCTCTGCCTAAGGAGAAAAGAGCGTTTCTGACCCCCGTCCCAGGCCTCTCACTAGCAAAGCCAGACTCCTACTTTACACTGATGAGGGGCAATAACCCTGAAACAGCTGTATGTACATGGAGTCTGGCTTTGCTTTTAATTCCCAGTCATTGTAACAAGGCTCGTATAAAAAGTCTGACTTTGACTTGAAGGAATGCTGCCTTTCAATAGGTGGCACTGTGGAGGATTTATTCCATCTCCCTTATTTGCAGATATATTAATACATAAATGGGAATTTGTACTAGTACGTTGTGCAACAGAAAACAAGTGCTTTGATAACATTACAGGACCAGTCCCATGAAAATAATGCATCACCTATCCATAGACCTGAAGTTAAGTATCTAATTTGTGGAGCACTACTGACATGCACAATGGTCACGAGGATGGGAAAGCGCAGTGGCAAATGGCTCTGTTTAAATGGGAAAGTATTCCTGCGAGCACAGTACTGCTCCATGGGCTTCTATTGGATGGTTGGTCAGACTTTAATTATCCAGATATGATATTGGAAAATGAAACCTGTGAATTTCACAAGGGTGATAAGTTCTTGAGAACAAATAAACATAGCTACCTCACCCAACTTGTATGGGGGCCTGCAAGAGGGAGCAACGCTCTGGATTTATTATTAAAGGAGATGTCCCGAGGCAGCAAGTGGGTCTATACACTTCTGTATGGCCATAATAATGCACTTTGTAATATACATTGTGCATTAATTATGAGCCATACAGAAGTTATAAAAAGTTTTATACTTACCTGCTCCGTTGCTGGCGTCCTCGTCTCCATGGTGCCGACTAATTTTCGCCCTCCGATGGCCAAATTAGCCGCGCTTGCGCAGTCCGGGTCTTCTCCTCTTCTCTATGGGGCTCCGTGTAGCTCCGTGTAGCTCCGCCCCGTCACGTGCCGATTCCAGCCAATCAGGAGGCTGGAATCGGCAATGGACCGCACAGAAGCCCTGCGGTCCATGAAGATAGAGGATCCCGGCGGCCATCTTCAGCAGGTGAGTATGAAGACGCCGGACCGCCGGGATTCAGGTAAGCACTGTGCGGGTGGTTTTTTTAACCCCTGCATCGGGGTTGTCTCGCGCCGAACGGGGGGGGGGGTTTAAAAAAAAAAAAACCCGTTTCGGCGCGGGACATCTCCTTTAACTAACAAACTGGACAGAATCATGGTGGTGCATGTTGAGGGAAATAGTGACCACGATATAGTTAATTTCCAGCTGTCATTAAATAGGAAGCCTTATCAGGAAGTGACAAAAAACCAAAACTTTAGTAAAGCAAAATTTGATCGGTTCAGAACTACTATCGGTAACATTAATTGGGACTGCGTCCTCAATAATAAAAGTACAGGCGACAAATTGGAGAAGTTTAAAAACATCGTAAATACCTCATGTGAGCAGTTCCTACCCTTTAAGAATAAAAGAACTACAAGTAGAAGGAAACCAATGTGGCTCAACAAGACTATAAGGGGGGCAATAAGCAGAAAAGAAAGCACTAAAATTATTAAAACAAGAAGGCAATGAGGAAGCGCTAAAAACATACAGGAAGAAAACAAATAATGAAAGGAAAAGATAAAAACTGCAATGAAGGAGGCAGAAAGACTGATTGTAAATAGAGCAAACATAACCCCAAACTATTTTTCAATTATGTAAATGGAAAAGGATTGGACTGGAAGCACTGGCCCTTTAACAAATAATGCAGGAGAAATCATAGAAGAGGAAGGGGAAAGGCAAATCTATTAAATGTTTTTTTTCTCAAGTGTATTCACGAAGCTAAAAGAAATGTCACATGAGATGCAGGGGGATAAAACGTACCCCTCACAAAATAGAGACGGTTCAAAAAGATTAAAATTGACAAATCGCCAAGCCCAGATGGAATACACCCAAAGGTTCGAAGGGAACTAAGTGACGTGATAGACAGACTGCTATTTCTTATATTTAGGGACACTATTGAGATCGGGGTTGTACCGCTGGATTGGCGTATTGCCAATGTGCTTCCAATATACAAAAAGGGGTCAAGAAGGGAGCCTGGTAACTACAGGCCGGTAAGTCTCACTTCAAAAATTGGAAAAATATTCAAGGGGCTTCTGAAAGAAGCCATCCTGGAACACCTTAAGGAAAACAACGGTATAACTCCTCATCAGCATGGGTTCATGAGGGGTTGATCATGTCAGACCAATTTGATCAGCTTCTACAATGAAGTAAGTTCTAGGCTGGACCCAAGGGACTCTATTGATCTTGTATATCTAAATCCTTCTAAAGCATTTGACACCTTGCTAAATAATAGGCTGGTATATAAAATGAGACAGCTCAGACTGGGCAAAAATGTGTGTAGTTGGATAAAGAACTGGCTCAGTGATAGAAATCAGAGGGTGATAATAAATGGATCATACTCTGATTGGGCCACCGTTGCTAGTGGGGTGCCACAGGGTTCAGTACTAGGCCCCATTCTGTTCAATAAATTTATCAATGACCTGATAGAGGGACTGCACAGTAAAATATCGATTTTTGCATACAATACAAAATCATACAATGTGATTAATACAAAAAGGACACGTACAGCTGCAAATGGACCTAGATAGGGATATACTGCATATATAATAGTCCGGAGGAACAGAATTTATCTTGTGATAATTTGCCCTGTTCCAGTCTATTCAGTGCAAGCTAATGCCTCCATAGATCCATCTCAGGTTACTTATTGGAGAGTACTAATGCAGCATGCAAGAAGTGAGCCCACAGCCAAGGAGATGGCAGGGTTGTAACTTGTCATGGTGGTTCTACCATCTCCTCCCCTGTAAGGGTAGCACAGGAATCGTCCAAGATACTACTAGGGGGAGGTCTCGGGAAACCGCAGTGTGATTTTAATTTGCAGTTCTTTGTCACGGGTGGCGCCACCATTTCTTCCTCTGAGGTGAATCCGGAGAATGGAATAATAGTCCACACACACAGGTGGTAGTTTGAAACAAAGTCAGGAATGGATGACAGTGTTACTTTACTTGTAAAGCCAAACAGAACAGTTCAACAGGTACATAGGCCAAAACAGGTCTCCGGTGCAGATGCAGTTGATGGTACTAGCTGGGAGCAGGGAGATTTTAATTCTCCCAGGCTCCCCTGCCTTCTATGCATGTGCCAAGCATTTTACGTGTGGGACATCGTGGAGAACGGAAGTGAGTGGTTTCAGCTCCCCTCATAGATCCAATCCATGAGGGGAGTTGAAACTTTAGCTTTATTTCACTTTTTGTTTACTTTTATGTGATCACTGTTATCCATTGGATAAATCAGTTTTAGATTAGTGTCTGAAAGAGGCAGACCTCCTGCTCTGCAGGTCTTCTATTTCTTAATATTTTTCTCCCTTCTTCTAGCTGGGCATCAGGGATTGGCTAACAAGTGGGGGGAGGTCAAACAGTTATCCCCTCCTGCTAGAAGCTAAAGTAGACTAGAGCATCACTAACGACTATGCTTCCAATCAGCAATAAGGTCATCTGAGTGTTCCTGACTCCTACCCCCAATTCCAATGCAACATCACTGAAGCAGTGACCTTGCTGGTGGAACAGAGAGCTGAAGGAAAGAGGATTAAGATACGTGAGTAGACGGGAGTAGGTGAATATTGCACCATTGTCCCTCCACTCCTCTTCCATTTCTCACCTCCCCTCTTAGGTCCATCCACCACCACTCCAATGACTGTAGTTGCTGGCATGCTCCTCCCTCCCCCATCAGTGCACTGATGATGTACCTTTGCAGGCAGGGGGCAATATCTGGGGTCCCATTAGTATGCACGGAGGCGGTGCAATTACCTGTCATCTCTGCATTTTCCTTCACCATCTCCTCTCAGTCCAATCATGTTATGCACCAGCGAGCTCCTGGCCTCTAGACCCCTAAAGGATGCAACCAGGGGCCTCCCTCTGCCCATGCAGCTATTTGAAGATAGGGACGCCTTTGGCCTAGGCTTAACTCGAGCCTCCGGCTCTAGGCTGGTATACCACAACTGGAGGCAGAACTCCTGACGGATGGGGTGTGGGTAAAAATTGTGTGAATCCTCTAGGTATCCAGCCTAACCCTTACTCCCAACCATGAGTGTTACTGGCCTCGCCTCCAGGCAGGGGGTGAAACCTCTCCATGCATGTTTTACTTACAGCACTGAAAATTGAGCCCCTTCCCCCCAGCTTCCAGGCCTGTTTAGGCCGCAATGGAGGGGAGCAGAGTATAGAAAGCCATCAGGACTCTAACCGCCCGGTGGACAATCAGCCATCATCTGTAAAGCAGGAGATGCATTATAGCTACTATGCTTTCACACATTGAGCCGTATTGTGAGTTGGAGTATTTGTGCCTTTTTTTCTGAGGTGCAAATATCCTGTTGATAGACCCCATGTCTGACAGGACATATGGCCTTTCAGTATCTGACATCATAGTTATATACGCAATGGTAAGGGAATCTTCTATAGCCTAAGAATGGTACCCTTCACATAGCAGTATCTTTACCAAGCTTAGGCATGGTATGTACGGGTAATTACCATTTCCATCCATGGGAGGAATAACTCGATCCTGCGGCAGTCTGCATAGCCTCACTTTACATTCCCAGGAGTTTGAGTGGTCAACATCTACCATAAACCAGGGTTTAAGACAAAACTTTATTTGTATGTGGTGTGGCAAGTGGGGTTAACTCGCCTCGGAATCGCCAACCTCTCTGTTAGGAAATGGGCACCACAGGTGTACAAAACAGCTCACGAGACTTGAAATCTCTTTAAATCTGGCACCTGTCAGTTTTATTTTGTGCCAGAGCAACGTAAATACAGCATATCATAAAGTCCAATGCATCACTCTAAATCTCTTCCCTCATCTCGGTCTACTGCCCTATCCATGCTCTCCACTTTGCTAAGAACTTAGAGTAAATTCCTCTCTAATTCAAACCTCCTACTTCCAAGATTTTGCACGAGCCGCACCAGTTTTCTGGAATGCACTATCCCAGACAATCAGGTTAATTCCCAACGCCCACAGCTTTAAGCATGCCCTAAAAGCACATTTTTTTAGGGAGGCCTACCATATTTCCTAAGCTAAACTCTTTTTAATCTATGCTGCCTCTACACTCTCCCTTAAAAACCTGTGACCCTTCTTCCCATTGCATCCCCCACACAGCACATCCATCCATTATTCATAAACATGAAGGCTGGTGATCCACTCACACAGTTTTATGTATGTATAGTATCCTATGTGTATACTTCGGGCCCTCACACCGATGGTTCAAGATGTTCATTGGTTTATTACTGGATGTTATGACATTTTTTTTAAGTTTTCCCCAATTTATAAAGTGCAACAAATTATATTATCACTATATAAATAAAGATTATTATTATTACTCCAAATAGCCAATGAAAGCCAGGAAGGGGAGTAGGTGATAGACACACTACTTTTCTCTACATTACAGTCTATAAGAGTTAACTGAAAATAGCTATCATGATGGCTTAGTACGTATAAAAGGGTTGTCTCATCATAGACATTGGTGGCACATCTGGATTAGTGGAGTCCAACCTGTGTGCTCCCAGCCAATCACTGTAAATCAGCTGTGCTTGAGGCCTCTTCTAGTTGGACCCAAGAATTGGCTAATTTACAACAGCTATAGTTAGCATTTCTGGATCTACAATTGTCACCAATCTTTGTGGTTTTCAAAGAATAATGTGCTCCCCTTGACCTCTCCTCTTAAATTCAATAATGTACCTGTCCTATGGCAGTTTGAAAGTGAAAATCTAGAAGAATCAATTCAGATGTAAAAGGGGTTTTCCAGGGAAATATTATTGGTGATCTATTTTCAGTTGATCGACTAGATTCTGCTGCTTGGGACTCATTGGATGCCCCCTGGCAGCACAACACACAGGGGTATGAAATGTAAGCTGCTGCTCTGACCCCTGTATAGTGGCGAGGACTTGCAATTGGAAGTGCATTTCCCATTGATTTTAATGAGAGCAGTGCCTGCAATTAAGTAGTAAAAGTCATCAGAGCAGCAACTTCCACTTCATACCCCTGTGTATTGATGTGCTGACAGTAGGCACCTAATCATAGAATCATAGAATGGTAGAGTTGGAAGGGATCTCCAGGGTCATCGGGCCCAACCCCCTGCTAAGTGCAGGATTCACTAAATCATCCCAGACAGATATTTGTCCAGCCTTTGTTTGAACACTTCCATTGAAGGAGAACTCGCCACCTGCCGTGGTAACCTGTTCCACTCATTGATCACCCTTACGATCAGAAAGTTTTTTTCTAATATCTAATTTGTGTCTCCTCCCTTTCAGTTTCAGCCCATTGCTTCAAGTCTTTCCTTGTGCAAATGAGAATAGGGCTGATCCCTATGCAGTGTGACAACCTTTCAGATATTTGTAGACAGCTATTAAATCTCCACTCAGCTTTCTTTTTTGCAAGCTAAACATTCCCAGATCCTTTAACCGTTCTTCATCTTGGTAAGTCTTCCCTGCTGAACTTGCTCCAGTTTGTCTATGTCTTTTTAAAAGTGGGGTGCCCAGAACTGAACACAGTATTCCAGATGAGGTCTGACTAAGGGTGAAGTCACACGAACGTATATCGGCTCAGTTTTTACACCGAGCCGATATATGCTGTCCTCGTGTGCAGGGGGGGGGGGGGGGGATGAAAGAGCCAGGAGCAGGAGCTGAGCTCCCGAACCCATTTGCGCCTCCTCTCCACCCCTCTGCACTATTTGTAATAGAAAGAGGTGGGCGGTGGCGGGGCTAAGCTCCGATAATTAGCCCTGCCGCAATTCCACCTCTCCCCATTGCAAATAGTGCAGAGGGGCGGAGAGGAGGCAGAGAGGGGGGCGGGAGCTCAGTTCCTGCACTTGGCTCTTCCATACTCCCCCCCTGCACACGAGGACAACGTATATCGGCTCGGCGTGAAAACCGAGCCGATATACGTTCGTGTGACTTCACCCTAAGAACGAGTAGAGGGGAATAATTACCTCACGTGATCTAGACTCTATGCTTCTTTTAATACATCCCAGATTTGCGTTTGCCTTTTTGGCTGCTGCATCACATTGTTGACTCATGTTCAGTCTATGATCTATTAGTATACCCAAGTCTTTTTCACATGTGCTGCTGCTTAGCCCAATTCCTCCCATTCTGTATGGGCTTTCTTCATCTTTCTTGCCCAGATGTTGATGTAGCACCAGTCTGTTAGTCGCTACCCACTGTGCAAGCTTTTCTAGATCTTTTTAAATACTCTCTCTCTGCTCCACAGTGTTAGCTATCCCTCCAAGCTTTGTGTCGTCGGCAAATTTGATCAGTTTCCCATCAATTCCCTCCTCCAGATCATTTAAAAAAAATGTTAAACAACACTGGGCCTAAGACAGAGCCTTGTGGTACCACACTTGATACATTCTTCCACTTGGGTGTGCAGCCATTTATGACCACTCTTTGAGTACGATCACTCAACCAGTTGTGAATCCACCTAACAGTTGCCTTGTCAATCTCAAATTTGGTCATTTTTTTGAATAAGTATTTTATGAGATACTTTGTGAAATGCTTTACTAAGGTCAGGATAAACTATATCCAGCACATTTACCTGATCAACCCAGTCGGTGATACAGTCATAGAAGAAAATTAGATTAGTCTTGCATGTCTTGTTTAATAATAATAATCTTTATTTGTATAGTGCCAACATATTCTGCAGCGCTTACATAGACAGGGGGAATACAGAAAGACAAAAGTACAAAAATTACAGAACCACGGTTACATAGTAATCAGTTGATGGAAACAATAGGGGTGAGGATCCTGCTCCAACGTGCTTACATACTACAAGTTATGGGGTGATACAGAAGGTAAAATGGCTGGAGATGTGCACAGTATGGCGAGGTGGAGAGTGAGGGATGCTATACACAGACAATGGTCAGACATTTAGCCGTGTGACGACAGAATCGTTATGACTGCTGGCAGTAGGTCAGGGAGCATGTTATCAGGTGGCATACATAGGAGTTTGTTTATGGAATGCCGTATGCCTCCCTGAAGAGGTGCATTTTTAGAGCACACCTGAAGTTTTTTGAGTCCTGGATTGCCTTTGGTAGTGCATTCCAGAGGACCGATGCAGCTCTGGAGAAGTCTTGGAGGCGGGAGTGAGAAGTTCGAATTAGAGGAGTGCGCAGTATAGTTTCGTTAGCAGAGTGCAGAGCCCAGGCTTGGCAAAGGAGATGCTGAAAGAGCGGTCAGATAGGTAGGAGGAGAACCAGGAGAGAGCAGTGTCCTTGAGGCCGATGGAGCTAAGCATACTGAGGAGGAGTTTGTGGTCGACAGTGTCAAATGCTTTGGAGAGGTCGAAGAGGTTCAGTAGGGAGTAATCGCCCCTCGATTTGGCTGTCAGTAGGTCGTGTGATACCCTTGTAAGGGCAGTTTCTGTCGAGTGTTGGGTCACAAGCCAGACTGTAGGGGGTCGAGAAGAGAGTTCTCTGGTAGATAGCTTACAAGGCGGGAGTAAGCCAGGCATTCTAGTAGTTTGGAGATAAAGGGGAGGTTTGAGATGGATCGGCAGTTGGCAGCATCAGTTGCATCAAGAGTCGGCTTCTTTAGCAGTGGGAATATGATGGCGTGTTTGAAAGAAGAGGGAAAGATGTCAGAGGTCAGAGAGAGGTTAAATATAGTGGTAAGATGGGAGATGACCACTGGGAAGAGGGATCGGAGGAGGTGTGAGGGGAGAGGGTCGCTAGCGCAGGTGGTTGGGCGAGCAAAGAAGAGCAATTTGGAGACTTCTTCCTCTGTCATGGGTCTGAGTACAGATATTGAGCAGGAGCTAGATTCAGTGCTGACAAGACTAGGGTCAGGGCTAGTCTGGGATTGGGAAGTTATTTCTTGACGGATGTCATCAATTTTCTTTTTGAAGTAGGCAGCCAACTCTACAGCACTGAGATCCGTCACAGGGGGCTGCGGTTTAGGGCTGAGAAGGGAGTGAAAAGTATCAAAGAGCCGTTTAGGGTTGTGTGATAATGAGGAGACGAGAGAGGTAAAGTAGACTTGTTTAGCATGATGGAGGGCGAGGTTGTAGGTTTTGAGCATGAATTTGTAGTGGAGAAAGTCCACAGATGTTTGTGACTTCCTCCACAGCTATTCAGCACTTCTAGAGCACCACTGGATGAAGCGTGTTTGAGGCGTGAGCCAGGTTTGCCATGTTCTACATCGGATGGCTTGGATCCTGGGGAATGCCGCTTTATCCGGGGCATGGGTTTGTTTGTTACAAACCCATGCTGGCTCTGGTTATTTACTCCATTTTCATCCAAGTACTTGCATACATGCTGTTTAATAATTTGTTCAAAGATCTTACCCAGTATAGAAGTCAGGCTCACAGGCCTGTAGTTTTCTGGATCCGCCTTCTTCCCTTTTTTGAAGATAGGGACAACATTTGCTGTTTTTCAATCTTCTGGGACTTCACCTGATCTCCAGGAATTTTCAAAGATTATGGTGAGTGGTTCAGCAATTACCTCCACTGCTTCCTTTAGTATCCCAGGATGTAATTCATCTAGACCTTGAGACTTGAATTAATTTAAATTAGCTAAGTGTTCCCTCATGATCACTCTGCCTACAGATAGCCTGCATTCTTTTATTTCCCCAATAGCACAGGGAAGATCAGTTGATGTTTCATATACTTTCTGAGAGAAAACAGATACAAAATAGGAATTTAAAAGTTCGGCCTTCTCAACATCTTTTTTAGTTCAAAAGGTTTTTATTGTGGCAGCATAATAACAATAATAACAATAAACATTCTTAGGTGCTTTTCCAATTTTAGAGTATATAAGACATGAATACACTTTATGAGGCACCCTACACGTCCCGCTCCACCACCTCTCCTCTATGGAGCCTATAGTCGACTTCTTGCTGTCCACCATTTTCTTTTAAAGTGGTATCCCCCTCCCTTTCCACCCCAAAGTGGGGCTCCCGAAAAGGGTAGAGGGCGAACCAAAGAAGAAAGGGGAGGGGGAGGGAGGGTCAGAAAACAAAGCAGGAGAAATGTGAACCGGGTAGGAAGAGGGAGTTGGCGGTGGGGGTGGGGTGCGGGTATTCCGAGGGTTAGGTTGTGGGCTCTCGGGACTAACCAATTAATTAGTGTCTGTAAACGTGATTAGTACCTCCCGAGAACCAAGCGGTTTTTATTTTGTATATGCCTTATCTCCTCTTTGACATGGAGGGGGTGGGGCATCACCTCTGTTACTTCGCGTAGCATTATCGGGAAGCCACCAGTCCACGGCGCACCCGTGATCTAGGTGGTCCACTCCCCTAGTCTAGGGGATGACCTAAATTCCAGCCATGGCCGCCATGTTTCGTGGAACCCCACTACTGTGTTTTCCTCCTCCGCCCTCATTTCTTCAAATCTTGCTAACATGTTGACTGCTTCTACCCAGTGTATCCTGGTGGGACCCGAGGTGGCGCGCCAGAACTTTGGGATGACGTGTCTTACTGCTAATATAAAGAATCGTAACAGGCCTTTTTTCGCCTGGGCTACCGTCCCCTGGAACATGGATAGCAGTGCCATTTCAGGCGTGAACACTACTCCCGTTCCGCACAAAGTGTTGAGCAGCGACTCCACATCCTTCCATAATGTCGCCACCGGGGGGCAGTCCCACCAGATATGTGTCATGTTACCCCTTCCGCCAGAACACCTCCAGCACTGAGAGGAAGACTGGGGGAACATTCTGTGTATCTTTTCCGGGGTTGTGTACCAGTGTGACAGGATCTTGTAGTTTAGCTCCTGTAGCCTGGAGTGAGCTGTACCCTTGTGAGTTAGGATGTAGGCCCTCCGCCAAAGATCCACCGTGAAGCTTTTCCCCAACTCACTCTCCCATTTTCGGGAGTACCCGGGGAGTTCGTCCCCCATCTCACGGTCCAGCAACATCCTGTATAGCAGGGAAATTATATGTCCAGGGGGTTTTGATGTCATGCACAGTTCCTCAAAAGGAGTGAGAACCTTAGATAAGTTTGACCCGGGTGTCAGGGAGGCCAGCGAACCCCTCAACTGTAAGTATGTCATCCAGGCTCCCGGCGGCACCGGAGTTTCCACAAAGAACTCCACCATGGGTTTAATCTCTGACTGGTTTAACACGTCTCTCACCCGAGGTAGTCGTATCGTCGGTGTCAGTATCAGGGTTTTATTTTGTTCTAAGGCCTTGAATTGGGGGTTGGCCAGGATTGGGGTAAGAGGTCCCGTTTTGCCTAGCAAAGCTCGCCCAGGCCTCCGCTAACTGCCTCAATAAGGGGGACACTCTAGGGCACTCCTTAAGGAGACCTCCCGGAATCCAGAATATCCCCTGCGCCATCTCCGGCTCCAATTCAGTTTCTAACTCAACCCATAGTTTGGATTCGCTGTGCTTGAGGATATTGAGGACGCATTTGGCTATGTTCGCCTTGTAGTAAAGGGCAAAATCTGGTAGACTAAGACCTCCTCTTTCTTTAAATCTGACTAGCGTGCTATATTTTTGTCTGGGTCTGCGTCCTCGCCAGACGAATTTAGTAATTAGGGATCGTATACGCATCAGGTAGTGCCTATTTAATCTGATGGGGAAGGCCTGGCAGAGATAAAGGAACCTTGGGAGTGTTACCATCTTGACCGTGTTAATGCGGCCGCTCCACGACAGAAATAGGGGATTCCACTTGTCAAGGTCTTTTTCTATGTTTAATAAAAATGGTTTGTAATTTAGATCGAATGTGTGTGTGGGATCGGCCGGGAGCTGAATGCCAAGGTATTTTATGGACCCGCCCTGCCATTTGAATGGGAATTGCCTTTTCAACCTCAGTTCCTCTGCTTGGGGTATGGCTACATTCAGGATCTCCGTCTTCTGCAGGTTAATTTTGAAATTGCTGATGTTGCTAAATCTGTTAAACTCCTGCAGTAGGACGGGGATTCCCACGCTTGGGCTGGACAGATATAACAGAAGGTCGTCGGCAAATAAGGATAACTTGTGGTCTGTGTGTCCCACCTTAACCCCTCTAATGGACCCATTTTCCCTGATGGCGTTTGCCAGTGATTCCATCGTTAAAATGTAGAGGAAGGGTGACAGCGGACACCCTTGCCTGGTTCCATTGTGTATGTGAATGTTGTCCGACAGCGCCCCATTAACTCTCACTCTTGCTGTTGGGTCTTTATATAGGGCCAATATCCATTCTCTCATGCGCGGCCCCAGACCCACGCTCTGCAGGGTGGCCTCCATAAAGCTCCATCTCACCCTGTCAAAGGCCTTTTCCGCATCTACGGCCATGAGACAGAGCGGGGACCCCTCACTCTTTGCCCTCGATATTAGAGATGTAGATTTAATCACGTTGTCCCTACCCTCTCTTCCCGGGACAAACCCCACCTGGTCCCTATGGATTAGTCTCGAGATGAAGGGCTGTAGACGAGTCGCAATCAATTTGGCGAAGAGCTTAATATCTATATTTATTAGTGATATGGGCCTGTAATTGCTGCAGACTGTGGCATCCTTACCCGGTTTGGGTATAACTACTATATGAGCCTGCAGTGCCTGTGGTGGAAAAGTACAGCTGCCATTCACCTCGTTAAAGGCCTCCAGCATTAACGGGGAGATTTCCTCCCTAAAGGTTTTGTAAAATTTAGATGTGAACCCGTCTGGGCCCGGGCTCTTTCCTGCCCTCAATTCTTTTATTAGAGCAGATAGCTCCGGTAGTGTGAAGTCCTCCTCGAGGTCTCCAAACTCGGACGGGTCCACCCGTTTTGGGGCGAATCTGTTGAGATATTCTTGGGCTTCGTCCTCTTCTGAGTCAGCGGTTGACTCCGGGTCCTGTTTTAAGTTATACAGTTTGTTGTAATACGAGTGGAACGCTTCCAAGATCTCGGAGGTTGCGTGTACTACTCCTCCAGATGTCTGAATTTTAGGGATATGGTTCATGGGGGCTCTCGGGTGTAGCGTTCTGGACAGCCACTTCCCACACTTGTCTCCGTATTCGAAGACACTTCTGCGCAATCTGTCCCTAGCCCCTAACGATCTTTGATCTAATATTTGTAGAATTTGGTGTCTGATCGTGGAAATCTCCGCCTTGGTTGCGTCTAGTGGGCGGCCTTTGTTTAAGGATTCTTTTATTGCCAGCTCCCCCATGAGTTTCTGCAATTTGGCCGATCTATCTTTTTTAAGTCGGGCGCCGTGGGAGATAAACACCCCCCTCAGGACGCACTTGAGGGCCTCCCATTTAATAGGGGGTCCTGTGGAGTCGTTTCTATGTGTCTCCACAAAATCCGTAACTGTTTTTCTAATTTCGTCTACGCACAGTGTGTCGTTAAGGAGATTTTCATTGAGTCTCCACTTGTTCATGTAGGTCTGTCTATTTCTCACCTCAAGTTCCCCGTAGATCGGGGCATGGTCTGACCAGAGGATCGGTCCCACAGAGCATGCCGGGTTATGGTCGAGGAGGCTATGTGAAATTAAGAAGTGATCTATACGGCTATAGCTGTTGTGGGCTGCTGAGTGGAAGCTGTAGTCCCTGACACCCGGGTGAAGAATCCTCCAAAGGTCTATCAAATGCATTCTTTCTAGCTCCCTTTTCAGTGTCCTCCGTGCTGAGTGTGAGATGGGGGACTTACCCGTCGACGCGTCGACCTCCGGGTCCATCACCATATTGAGATCGCCTCCTAGGATCACTCTGGAGCCGGCGGCGAAGGTATCTAGTTTTCTCAGGGTTGACATGCCGAACGTGACTTGACCCTGATTGGGGAAGTAGACGTTTGCAAAAGTTAGTACAGTTCCCGTGACCTCCAGTTTCAGAAAGACATAGCGGCCCATTTGATCTATCTCCTGGTCCAGGACAACATGTTGCAGCGACTTATGTAGCGCCACCGACACCCCTCCTGCCCTCTTTTCCGGATTGGGACTGTGGAACCATGTGGTGTAGTATCTGGAGGGGATGCGTGGGACGCTATCTGCCTTAAAGTGGGTCTCCTGCAACATGGCGACCATGATTCTTTTCCTGTGTAAGTGATATAAAATTTGGTTTCTCTTTTCCGGAGTGTTGAACCCTTTTACGTTATAAGTGCTCATGGAGACATTAGCCATTTCTATAATAATCAGTCAAGAGCTTATTACCTCTCGGGGTCCGCACCCCATCGGGGTAGTGAGGGAGGGGAATAGGACAAAGGGGAAGGGGAAAACAAACCAAATAAACATGAGGCTTGGAGCCTCTCATCTTAACTAGGCCTAGAGTGTGAAAGAACATTTCTATATAGCACATGGCTATAGCCCCTAGGGGGGGGAAAATCGGGGCAAACCAACAGGGAAGCCGCCCTCTTTCACGGCTTCAGCCCAATGACATTAGTATTATATAACAATAAAGCGTTACCGACATAGAACTTTTGAGCATGCACGGGGAATTCTTGTCATAGTAGAACCTGTAATATAAAAGGAACAAAAAGAGAACAAGAGCCCGGACAGGTACACAAGAAAACATTGCATAACTTGACCCAATGGTGTTTAACCCTTTAGCTCAGCGTTTCTCTTTTTCTCCAGCCTTCTGCCACGTAGATCGCAATGCTGGCGCTAGTGTTCCCTCTTGTCGGGGCCAATCTGGGAGTGCTATCATTGGGAGGCCAAGGGAGCCCAAGAAGCCTGGCAGGTCCCCCAATGATCTGAAAGAGGCCCTTTTGTTGCCTTTCCGCGCCAAGAGTTGGAAAGGGTAGCCCCACTGGTATTGGATGTCATTCTCTCTTAATGCTATTAAGAGCGGTTTCAGCGCTTTCCTGAGTTGCAGTGTACGTCTTGACAAGTCTTGGAGAAGGAGGATATTGGCGCCTTGGAAGGTTAACTCCCCAGCCTCTCTCGCTGTGCGCATTATCAGTTCCTTTTCCTGGAAAAAATGAACCCTGCAAAGGACATCACGCGGTCTTGCCGGGTCCTGCGATCGTGGGCCCAGGGTGCGGTGAATCCTATCGATTTCTATGTATTTATCTGTCGTTTCCTGCAGGATCTCCTTAAAGAATTTTTGGGCCCACGCTTCTAGCTGCGCGTTTTCAACTTTTTCAGTGAGTCCTCGAATGCGTATGTTATTCCTTCTGTGCCGATTTTCCAAATCATCTAGGTGGGCAGATAGGTCCGCTATCTGTGCAGACTGTATTTGAATAACTTTTCTATGGGACTCGACAGTCTCTAGTATCTTATCTTGCACATCCTCTACTTCTGTCAGGCGCTGGCCCACGTGTACTATATCTTTTTGTAGTGCAGATATGTCTCTCTTATGGGACGCCTCAAGCTTATGGACCGCACAATCCAAGTCCCCCTTAGTGGGAAGGGAACGCAGGTGAGCCCTCCAGTCCCACTCCTCTTCTTTATCCCTTTGGTCAGTAGGGCTAGGCTGTGTATTGCCCCTGTGACTGAGTATATGAGGGTGTCTGGGGGGGGTGTCATGTGGGCTGATAGACTCACCCCTGGCTCCCTCCTGGCTGCCTGGGCTGCCCTCCTGGTCCGTGGGTTGCTGGCTCCCCGCATGCATGGGTGAAGTCTGGTGTCTCATCTGGAGCTGTGGGTTGCTTTCCCTCCTCTGCTTGCTGTGGAGCTGCTGTTGCGGTGAGTCCCGCTCTTCTCCTGCTCTGTTGCTCCCCTGGGAGCCACTCTCTGCCGCAGGGTTATCTTCCCCGGCCGCTGTGTGCAGGACTCTCTCTCCTGCTTGATCGCTGCACTGCCCGCTTTCCTCTCCTGCCGCCGCCATCTTGGGTCCGCCGCGCCGGCCGGGCTCGTCTCTCTGCGGCCGCAGATACTGTTCCAAGCCGCCTCTTTCTCTCCCCGGTGGGTGTCCCGGAGTGCTCTGGGCTCTCCTGCGCCCCATGCTGCTCGTTTTCGCCGCTTATTTAATGTCGGTGAGTGCTTTGAACGGGCTGTTACCGCGGGAGCGCCACTAGCATGCGACTTGCTTCCTCATCGGTCAGCTCCGCCCCCCAACATCTTTTTTAACCTATTCACCATTTTCATCTTGTAAGCATCCAATAGCATCTTTGACTTTTCTTTTGCTTTTGACATACCCCCAAACCTTTTTTTTAAATTGCTTTTGGCCTCTGTTGCAAGCCTCAATTCATTATTAGCTTTAGCTTTTCTGACACTTGCCCTACAGTTTCTGCAGACCGCATTATGTTCTTCTTCAGATATTCCCTCCCCTTTCCATCTGATAAACATATTTTTCTTCGTGTTCATCCATTCTGGTTTCTTGAAATGCTTCCTATTCTTCCTTCTTTTAGGGATTGCTAACGATTGTGCTTTGAAAATCTCATTTTACAATATTTCTCAACCTTCTTGGACAGTTCTCTCCTTAAGAATATCCAGCCATTGGATTCTACCTATCCTCTTTCTCAGTACATTGGATGATCTGCCTATGTCATCAACAAGCGGCTCCAGATCTCACTGGAGTGCCGCAAAACCTGGGAATGGCGCTTGTGCAGAGAAAAAAACAACTGTACATACTCCTGTTCCAAAAACAAAATAATAGAATATTAAAATATCAATAAATTTGTACATAATTGACAGAAAAGCTATAGCATTAGAAATACGAGTCCACAATCAGAAGAATGCATGCTGATTGCCGGAGATCTGAAATCCAAAAAACAAGGTTGGAATTTCTTTTTTTTTCAATCCGCCCCCCAAAAAACTATAAAAAAATTATACAATAAACTATTTGTACCCCAAAATTATGTAATTAAAAAATACAACTTGTCCCGCATGAAAGGAGCCATCATACAGCTGTGTCGACAGAAACATTTAAAAGTTATAGCTCTAGAAATTTAGCAATTAAAGAAACTGAAAAAGTGTTTGGACATTAGAGGGTTATTGCCCCTTCACCACTTAGATGATTCTTTGTTTCTATTTTGTCTGTGGTGCTAAAGATTGCATCGTACCTATTTTATTTGGTAATCAATTAAAGTTATGTTTCAGTGATAATGCCCTCTAGTGATAGTTTACCCGGGACACTGCATGTAGATCCGGTTTTGATCTATGGGGATTTTTTCAGTTACCATTAATTATGCATCTGTCATGTTAACATTTTTGCTCTTCCCAGCTTCAGATGTTAGCCTGCAGAATTCATTAATTTTGATCATAAAATGGAAATAGTTTTTACCATGTATAATTTGTACAATGTTACATTCCTCAATTCACAGTGTCCCTGTGTGTATTGGGAATATGCCATAGAAGGCATTACCACCCACAGTGGACAATGCAGTGGCTGCCCACAGGTGCCTAATGATTGTGACCAGTGGCATCTGGCTAGAATTGTCTGTGCGAACATACGATTGACCCCGTCAGAAATCACATCCACATTCAATGCAGGATGGTCCACAGGCATATCCCGCAGGTCAGTGCAGAGTTCTTTAGCTTCCATGGGATATGGGAGCTGAAGAGCCACTAGTACTGATTGATTCAGGCTGATCGCAGGGTTCATGTGTGGCACAAAACCCATGAAGCCATGGACCCTAGTTGTCAACAAGGCATTGTGCAGGCTAGTGGCGGTTCCTTTCTGATGTGGGGTGTGTTTAAGACATGGGTTAAGTCCATGGGTCCACCTAAACACATAATTGACTGGTGCCCACAACATTTCACTGCTTGGTGAACATTTGCAGCCCTTTATGAACTTCATGTACCCCCACAATGATGAGATATTCTAGCAGGACAATGCACTATACCATCGGGCTCAAGTTGTCCAGAATTGATTTGAGGCACATTTTGGAGAGTTCCAACAACTGGTGTGGCTTGCATGTTTGCCCGCCATGAGCCCAATCAAAGACTTATGGGATGTGATACAGATGTGCATTTGGACCTGAGATCCTGCACCTACAAATACCATGGCTATCTAGACAACTCAACATATCTCCAGACTATTTTTGTCCACTTCTGGAATCAATGTCATGTCAAATTACTGCACTTTGCCAGGCAAAGAGGAGGTCCTACATGATATTAGTACTTATCCCATGACTTTTGGCACATCAGTGTAATTTTTTTCGGAGCACATGGCAACTTCCGCTCCACCACATCAATCTGATCATAGATTGTAGGCATAATTGTCATATTCAAACACACCAATATTGAGTCTTCTTTCTAAGGCATGCATTATGGGTCACTTCAGGATAGAATGGACTTACCATGTCCTAGTTCAGTTTGTGCGTAAATTCCTAGGATCTTATAATCCACATGCATCAAACACAAGGCCCGTGCCGACGCCGCTCACCACTGAGGCAATTACCAGCTGGGGTGCCGCAGCTTCCCGCTGGTAATCGCGCTGTTACAGCTGATCCCGGCTCACACTCTGACGTCAGTGTGCAGCCGGGATCCTCCTCCCCTGCGTCCCCTGCTCTTCAGTTCCGCAGGAGAGGACTCGGGGAGGAAGCGTTCCGGGCTACACACTGATGTCAGTGTGCACCCGGGAATCAGCGCGAGCAGAAGGAGAGCGGCGCTGACAGCAGGGAGAAGGTAAAAATATGGGTTTGGGAAGGAAGGAAGGAGGGAGGGTTAATGGTGGCCACTTTGGGGAGGGTGTGGGGGGTTTAATATTATTATTGCTGTTACTGCTACTGCTGGGGGGGGGGTTAATATTGCTGCTGCTGCCGTTGCTTTGGAGGGGTTAATATTATTGCTGCTGCCGCTGCTTTGGGGAGGGGGGTGTTAATGTTATTGCTGCTGCCGCTGCTGTGGGTGGGGGTTAATGTTATTGCTGCTGCCGCTGTTGGGGGGGGGTTAATATTATTGCTGCTTCCGCTGCTGGGGGGTGGGGGTGGGGTGGTAGTATTGCTGCTGCTGGGGGGAGGGATTAATACTATTGCTGCTGCCGCTGCTGGGGGGGGGTGTCGATATTATTGCTGCTGCCGCTTCCGGCGTGGGGGTTTGATATTATTGCTGCTACAGCTGCTCGGGGAGGGGGGGGGCTGATATAATTGCTGCTGCCGCTGCTGAGGGTGGGGGGTTGATATTATTGCTGCTGCCGCTGCTGGGGGGGGGGGTGATATTACTGCTGCTGCCGCTGCTGGGGGGCGTGTGGATATTATTGCTGCTGCCGCTGCTGAAGGGGGGGTTGCTATTATTGCTGCTGCTGTTTGGAGGGGGGTTGATATTATTGCTGCTGCCGCTGCTGGGGGGGGGGGTGTTAATATTGCTGCTGCTGGGGGGGTTAATATTATTGCTGCTGCCACTACTGGGGGGGGGGGGGTTAATATTATTGCTGCTGCCGCTGCTGGGGGGGTTAATATTGTTGCTGCTGCCGGTGCTGGAGGCGTTGATATTATTGCTGCTGCTGGGTGGAGGGGGGTTAATATTATTGCTGCTGCCGCTGCTGGGGGGGGGGGGGGTTGATAGTATTGCTGCTGCTGCTAGGGGGAAGGGGGGTTGATTAATACTATTGCTGCTGCCGCTGCTGAGGGGTCGATATTATTGCTGCTGCCGATTCCGGCGGGGGGGGGGGGGGGTTGATATTATTGCTGCTGCCGCTGCTGGTGGTGGGGGGTTGATATTATTGCTGCTGCCGCTGCTGGGGGGGAGGGTTGATATTATTGCTGCTGCTGGGGGGGGGGGGGTTGATATTATTGCTGCTGCCACTGCTGGGGGGGGGGGGGTGATATTATTGCTGCTGCCGCTGCTGGTGGTGGGGGGTTGATATTATTGGGGGGGGGGGGTTGATATTATTGCTGCTGCCGCTGCTGTGCAGGGGGGCGTTTGATGTTATTGCTGCTGCCGCTGCTGGGCGGGAGGGTTGATATTATTGCTGCTGCCGCTGCTGGGTGGAGGGGGGTTCATATTATTGCTGCTACTGCCACTGCTGGGGAAGGGGGTGTTAATATTGCTGCTGCTGGGGGGGTTAATATTATTGCCGCTGCTGCCGTTGCTGTGGAGGGGTTAATATTATTGCTGCTGCCGCTGCTGTGGGGGGGAGGGGGTTAATGTCATTGCTGCTGCCGCTGCTGTGGGGGGGGGGGGTGTTTAATGTTATTGCTGCTGCCACTGCTGGGGGGGGTTAATATTATTGCTGCTTCCGCTGCTGGGGGGCGGGGGGGGGGGGGGTTGGTAGTATTGCTGCTGCTGCTGGGGGGAGGGGAGGGATTAATACTATTGCTGCTGCCGCTGCTGGGGGGGGTCGATATTATTGCTGCTGCCGCTTCCGGCGTGGGGGTTTGATATTATTGCTGCTACTGCTGCTCGGGGAGGGGGGGGGGGGGGCTGATATTATTTCTGCTGCCGCTGCTGGGGGTGGGGGGTTGATATTATTGCTGCTGCCGCTGCTGGGGGGGTTTATATTACTGCTGCTGCCACTGCTGGGGGGCGGGTGTTGATATTATTGCTGCTGCCGGTGCTGTGCGTGGAGGGGGGGTGATATTACTGCTGCCGCTGCTGGGCGAGGGGTTGATGTTATTGCTGCTGGGGGGGGGGGGGGGTGTTAATATTATTGCTGCTGGCTGGGGGGGTTGATATTATTACTGCTGCTGAGGAGAGGGTTAATATTATTGCTGCTGCTAGGGGGTTCATATTGCTGCTGCTGTTGGGGGTGGGGGTTAATATTGCTGCTGTTGGGGGTGGTGGTGGGGGTTTAATACTGACGGGGATAATATTGCTGTGGGGTTATTACTACTGTGGGGGTCGCTCTTACTACTGGGGCTACTGTGGGGGTCGCTCTTACTACTGGGGCTACTGTGGGGGTCACTCTCACTATTGGGGCTACTGTGGGGGGTCGCTCTTACTACTGGGGCTACTGTGGGGGTCGCTCTTACTACTGGGGCTACTGTGGGGGTCGCTCTTACTACTGGGGCTACTGTGGGGGTCTCTCTTACTACTGGGGCTACTGTGGGGGTCTCTCTTACTACTGGGGCTACTGTGGGGGTCGCTCTTACTACTGGGGCTACTGTGGGGGTCACTCTTACTACTGGGTCCACTATGAGATTCACTATTACTACTACGACCACTATAGGGGACACTATTACTACTGTGACCACTATAGGGGTCACTATTAGGGCTCGTTCACATGGGTGTAATCATATTTCCGTCGCACAAATGCGCTGCATATTTGCGCAATTTAAAATTGCTTATGCCTGAATATTTGGGGATGCAAAAAGGAACGCAGATGGGCCCACTGAGATGGTGCACAAACATGCAGTGAATACATAGGTTTCCTGCGCATTCACCACGTATTTGCATGGCCCATTCACTTCAATGGCCTATTGGGGTGCGTAGGACGCAATAAAATAGGTCATGCTGTGTGAAAATATCCATCATGTGAATGACTCATTGAAATCAATGGCTTCTATTCACTGCATATTATATATGCAAATACACTTGTGTGAAGAGGCCCATACTATACGTTCTTACAATCGGCCCTTTGAAGGTCACCATAAGCCTGATGTGGCCCTCGGTGAAAATGAGTTTGACACCCCTGTTATAATCCATTGCAAGGGGCATCCACTTGGCAATCTGCTCATCTGTGCCCAGGACATTGATCATTTTCATAAAGATATTATGTACAACATCAGTTTCTCCGTTTAGCGCCCTAAAATCGAAAGAACTAAATAGAAAAACAAGGTAACACGGCTGGAATCTCCGATATTGAGAGACCTCGTACCAACACAGTAGTGTTCTCATAGTAAAGCCATGGAAATCAGTAGATGAAATTGCATCAAATAACTCAAAGTCAGTAGAAAAAAAAAGTAAAGTACTTCCATATTTATTTCACATTTTTAATGTAAAGCATAAAACATAGTGAGGTAATTTAGAGAACGTGAAAGACAAACATGGAGCCCTTCCCTTACAATCTGCTTACCCTCAAATTCTCATTACAAATGGATCAGCGCAGCTTTTGATAATTGGTGAAAGTCATCCCAGCCGTATTACTGAACTCCCAATTTAATATCTTTGTTTTATAATGCGGTTATTAATGGCCTTGAGGTTTTCTTATATTAAAACCCCATCACTTATTTATTTGAAAACTGTGTTGGTTAAGTGATATAATCTCCTCTATCTACATGGACTCCAGGCTGACTATTCCATTTTTCTAATTTTCAAATATTCAAACATGTTAGAAGCTCAAATTTTTGGTGGCACAGAATCTACGATTCCAACATGACTTGAAGAAATAGTTTCTCATACTTCGAGAGCGAAGCTATAGGGGGTGTAGAGGTGGCAATCACACCAAACTTTGCCACATAAGAAGAAATTAGTATTAGAAATGGCATATAAGTTTTGCCTTGGGGCTCAGGACTTTCAGGTGGCTGGTGCCTAATTATGGGGCCATCATCAGTTTTCACACAATTCAAGGCTTTGGACTCTTAGGACAGGCTTTGGAGCATAGTGCCATAATATAAGAATGGTAACAGCCAGCTGTGAGTTTATTCATTGTCCAGTGTTTTTGGGTGAAAAAAGGTGGCAACCCCAAGTCTAAGAGTACTTTTAGATGGGGCAACTGCTGGGCACTTAAGTGCCTGACAGTGGTCAGTACCACTATCGCTTCTGTGCATTCACACTGAAGGTAGACCGCACCATAGATTTCTTACCTCCATTCACTGTGATCAGGCAGTCACTCAAAGATGAATGATTGACCATTTACAAGTGGGAACCTGCTCACTGTCTATATAAGGTTGAACACCCACTTGCTTTTTTATTAAAGCTGCGATATCGCTGCGTTTTTTTTTTACGCGATTGTCAATGGGACTTTCTAATGTTAAAAGCGCATTGCACAAAAATTGCAAAGCACCAACTTGCAATGTGTTTTTAACATTAGAAAGTCCCATTGATAATCATGATAAAAAGCACAGCGATATCACAGCGTTAAAGAACGCAAGTGGGTAGGAGCCCTTAGAAGGATCTTCTGATCTACTGGGAATGAACCTCATGCAAAAAAAAAATGTTGAAACAAATGTGTTGCGAAATGTTTGTGGATGGTATGAAACTCTGGGTAGGAAATATTAATCAATGCCTTATAGCCTGTCTATTGTAAAACAATATGGTGTGAAAACCCTCTTCACCACTTACGACTACATGGAGTACAGTTACTTCATAGAGGTTCAGGGTTTGTATAGAGTGGGATAGGGGATCGATCCTTCTCCGAACAGCGGGTGCCTTCTGGAACCATGCCTGTGCCATTGCTTGACAGACTGCCTGTCAGATTATAGAATAATGTATCACTATTAGAGATGAGCGAGCACCAAAATGCTCGGGTGCTCGTTACTCGAGACAAAATTTTCGCGATGCTCGAGGGTTCGTTTCGAGTAACGAACCGCATTGAAGTCAATGGGCGACTCGAGCATTTTTGTATATCGCCGATGCTCGCTAAGGTTTTCATTTGTGAAAATCGGGGCAATTCAAGAAAGTGATGGGAACGACACAGAAACAGATAGGGCAGGCGAGGGGCTACATGTTGGGCTGCATATGAAGTTCACAGGTCCCACTATTAAGCCACAATAGCAGCAAGAGAGGGCGCCCCCCCCCAACAACTTTTACATCTGAAAAGCCCTCATTAGCAATGCATACCTTAGCTAAGCACCACACTACCTCCAACAAAGCACAATCACTGCCTGCATGACACTCCGCTGCCACTTCTCCTGGGTTACATGCTGCCAAATCCCCCCCCCCCCACGACCCAGTGTCCACAGCGCACACCAAACTGTCCCTGCCCAGCCTTCAGCTGCCCTCATGCCACGCCACCCTCATGTCTATTTATAAGTGCGTCTGCCACAGGAAAAGCAGGCACACACTGCAGAGGGTTGGTACGGCTAGGCAGCGACCCTCTTTAAAAGGGGCGGGGCGATAGCCCACAATGCTGTACAGAAGCAATGAGAAATCCAATCCTGTGCCACCTCCATCTGGAGCTGCACACGTGGGCATAGCAATGGGGAACCTATGTGCCACACACTATTCATTCTGTCAAGGTGTCTGCATGCCCCAGTCAGACCGCGGTTTTTTATAAATAGTCCCAGGCAGGTACAACTCCGCAATGGGAATTCCGTGTGCACCCACAGCATGGGTGGCTCCCTGGAACCCACCCGCTGTACATAAATGTATCCCATTGCAGTGCCCTGGGCAGCAGAGCTAACGTCAGATGAAATGCAGGTGGGCTAAAAATTAATTTGATTACACTGTAGGCGAGGGCCCACAAAAATTGCTGTATCAACAGTACTAATGTACATCAGAAAAATTGCCCATGCCCAACCAAGAGGGCAGGTGAAACCCATTAATCGCTTTGGTTAATGTGGCTTAATTGGTAACTAGGCCTGGAGGCAGCCCAGTTAAAATAAAAATTGGTGGAGGTGAAAATTTCAACGCTTTAATGAGCATTGAAACGTATAAAAATTGTTTAGAAAAATTATATGACTGAGCCTTGTGGGCCTAAGAAAAATTGCCCGTTCGGCGTGATTATGTGAGGTTTCAGGAGGAGGGGCAGGAGGAGGAGGAGGAATATTATACACAGATTGATGAAGCGAAAAGGTCCCCGTTTTTGATGGGGATACAGAACGATGCTTCCATCCGCGGGTGCAGCCTACGTCTTGCTTAGGTATCGCTGCTGTCCGCTGGTGGAGAAGAGAAGTCTGGGGAAATCCAGGCTTTGTTCATCTTGATGAGTGTTAGCCTGTCGGCACTGTCGGTTGACAGGCGGGTACGCTTATCTGTGATGATTCCCCCAGCCGCACTAAACACCCTCTCTGACAAGACGCTAGCCGCAGGACAAGCAAGCACCTCCAGGGCATACAGCGCGAGTTCAGGCCACGTGTCCAGCTTCGACACCCAGTAGTTGTAGGGGGCAGAGGCGTCACGGAGGACGGTCGTGCGATCGGCTACGTACTCCCTCACCATCCTTTTACAGTGCTCCCGCCGACTCAGCCGTGACTGGGGAGCGGTGACACAGTCTTGCTGGGGAGCCATAAAGCAGTCAAGGGCCTTAAAGAGTGTTGCCCTGCCTGTGCTGTACATGCTGCCTGATCTCCGCGCCTCCCCTGCTACCTGGCCTTCGGAACTGCGCCTTCGGCCACTAGCGCTATCGTATGGGAATTTTACCATCAGTTTGTCCGCCAGGGTCCTGTGGTATAGCAACACTCTCGAACCCCTTTCCTCTTCGGGTATGAGAGTGGAAAGGTTCTCCTTATACCGTTGGTTGAGCAGTGTGTACACCCAGTAATCCGTAGTGGCCGGAATGCGTGTAACGCGAGGGTCACGAGAAAGGCATCCTAACATGAAGTCAGCCATGTGTGCCAGGGTACCTGTACGCAACACATGACTGTCCTCACTAGGAAGATCACTTTCAGGATCCTCCTCCTCCTCCTCCTCCTCCTCCTCCTCAGGCCATACACGCTGAAAGGATGACAAGCCAGCAGCATGTGTACCCTCACCAGTGGGCCAAGCTGTCTCTTCCCCCTCCTCCTCATCTTCCTCCTCCTCCTCCTCCTCACCGCGCTGAGATATAGACAGGAGGGTGCTCTGACTATCCAGCGACATACTGTCTTCCCCCGGCTCTGTTTCCGAGCGCAAAGCGTCTGCCTTTATGCTTTGCAGGGAACTTCTCAAGAGGCATAGCAGAGGAATGGTGACGCTAATGATTGCAGCATCGCCGCTCACCACCTGGGTAGACTCCTCAAACTTTCCAAGGACCTGGCAGATGTCTGCCAACCAGGCCCACTCTTCTGAAAATAATTGAGGAGGCTGACTCCCACTGCGCCGCCCATGTTGGAGTTGGTATTCCACTATAGCTCTACGCTGCTCATAGAGCCTGGCCAACATGTGGAGCGTAGAGTTCCACCCTGTGGGCACGTCACACAGCAGTCGGTGCACTGGCAGATTAAACCGATGTTGCAGGGTCTGCAGGGTGGCAGCGTCCGTGTGGGACTTGCGGAAATGTGCGCAGAGCCGTCACACCTTTCCGAGCAGGTCTGACAAGCGTGGGTAGCTTTTCAGAAAGCGCTGAACCACCAAATTAAAGATGTGGGCCAGGCATGGCAAGTGCGTGAGGCTGCCGAGCTGCAGAGCCGCCACCAGGTTACGGCCGTTGTCACACACGACCATGCCCGGTTAGAGGCTCAGCGGCGCAAGCCAGCGGTCGGTCTGCTCTGTCAGACCCTGCAGCAGTTCGTGGGCCGTGTGCCTCTTATCTCCTAAGCTGAGTAGTTTCAGCACGGCCTGCTGACGCTTGCCCACCGCTATGCTGCCACGCCGCGCGACACCTACTGCTGGCGTCGTGCTGCTGCTGCTGACACATCTTGATTGCGAGACAAAGGGTTGCGTTGGAGGAGGAGGGTGCTTTAGTGGAGGAAGCATACACCGCCGCAGATACCACCACCGAGCTGGGGCCCGCAATTCTGGGGGTGGGTAGGACGTGAGCGGTCCCAGGCTCTGACTCTGTCCCAGCCTCCACTAAATTCACCCAATGTGCCGTCAAGGAGATATAGTGGCCCTGCCTGCCTGTGCTTGTCCACGTGTCCGTTGTTAAGTGGACCTTGGCAGTAACTGCGTTGGTGAGGGCGCGTACAATGTTGCGGGAGACGTGGTCGTGCAGGGCTGGGACGGCACATCGGGAAAAGTAGTGGCGACTGGGAACTGAGTAGTGCGGGGCCGCCGCCGCCATCATACTTTTGAAGGACTCCGTTTCCACAACCCTATACGGCAGCATCTCCCGACTGATAAATTTGGCTACGTGCACGTTTAACGCTTGAGCGTGCGGGTGCGTGGCGGCGTACTTGCGCTTGCGCTCAAACGCTTGCGCTAGCGACGGCTGGACGGTGCGCTGAGAGACATTGGTGGATGGGGCCGAGGACAGCGGAGGTGAGGGTGTGGGTGCAGGCCAGGAGACGGTAGTGCCTGTGTCCTCAGAGCGAGGTTGGATCTCAGTGGCAGGTTGGGGCACAGGGGGAGAGGCAGCAGTGCAAACCGGAGGCGGTGAACGGCCTTCGTCCCACCTTGTGGAGTGCTTGGCCATCATATGTCTGCGCATGCTGGTGGTGGTGAGGCTGGTGGTGGTGGCTCCCCGGCTGATCTTGGCGCAACAAAGGTTGCACACCACTGTTCGTCGGTCGTCTGCACTCTCAGTGAAAAACTGCCAGACCTTTGAGCACCTCAGCCTCTGCAGGGTGGTACGGCGCGAGGGGGCGCTTTGGGAAACAGTTGGTGGATTATTCGGTCTGGCCCTGCCTCTACCCCTGGCCACCGCACTGCCTCTTCCAACCTGCCCTGCTGCTGCCCTTGCCTCCCCCTCTGAAGACCTGTCCTCAGTAGGTGTAGCAAACCAGGTGGGGTCAGTCACCTCATTGTCCTGCTGCTCTTCCTCAGAATCCTCGGTGCGCTCCTCCCTCGGACTTAATGCCCTTACTACTACCTCACTGATAGACAACTGTGTCTCATCGTCATCGGCCTCCTCACCCACTGAAAGGTCTTGAGACAGTTGCCGGAAGTCCCCAGCCTCATCCCCCGGACCCCGGGAACTTTCCAATGGTTGGGCATCAGTCACGATAAACTCCTCTGGTGGGAGAGGAACCACTGCTGCCCAATCTGAGCTGGGGCCCGAGAACAGTTCCTGGGAGTCTGCCCGCTCCTCAGAATGTCTCATTTTCATGGAGTGAGGAGGCTGGGAGGAAGGAGGAGCAGCAGCCAGAGGATTCTGAGTTGCAGCAGTGGACGGCGCAGAACTGTAGGTGGACGATAGGTTGCTGGAAGCACTTTCTGCCATCCACGACAGGACCTGCTCACACTGCTCATTTTCTAATAAAGGTCTGCCGCGTGGACCCATTAAATGTGCTATGAATGTGGGGACGCCAGAAACGTGCCTCTCTCCTAATCCCGCAGCAGTCGGCTGCGATACACCTGGATCAGGAGCTCGGCCTGTGCCCACACCCTGACTAGGGCCTCCGCGTCCTCGGCCGCGCCCACGTCCTCTAGGCCTACCTACCCCTACCCCTCTGCATGCTGTATTACCAGTAATGCAGAAACAGAACGCTGTAATTAAATGTGCCGCTTATTGGCCTGTGGTTGGAGGCTGACTTCGCTTACGGAACGCCAGGAAATAATTTGGCGCACGCCTGCTGTAACACTTAGCTGCCTGCGTATGATTTTGTTGAAGTACTACACCCAGCACACACAGACCCAGAACACTGAGCACAGTGACAGACAGGCCAAATAGATTTTTTGCCCAATATTTTTTTGAAAAGGCCAACTGCGTATATTCAATCAATAATATATGTCTTCTGTCCCTGGAGTGTGTGACAGAACTGCAGAGTGTTGCACTGTTATTAACTGCAACAGAGCGGCGATTTCAGAGCCAGGAAATAATTTGGCGCACGCCTGCTGTAACACTTAGCTGCCTGCGTATGATTTTGTTGAAGTACTACACCCAGTACACACAGACCCAGAACACTGAGCACAGTGACAGGCAGGCCAAATAGATTTTTTGCCCAATATTTTTTTGAAAAGGCCAACTCCGTATATTCAATCAATAATATATGTCTTCTGGCCCTGGAGTGTGTGACAGAACTGCAGAGTGTTGCACTGTTATTAACTGCAACAGAGCGGTGATTTCAGAGCCAGGAAATAATTTGGCGCACGCCTGCTGTAACACTTAGCTGCCTGCGTATGATTTTGTTGAAGTACTACACCCAGCACACACAGACCCAGAACACTAAGCACAGTGACAGGCAGGCCAAATAGATTTTTTGCCCAATATTTTTTTGAAAAGGCCCACTGCCTATATTCAATCAATAATATATGTCTTCTGTCCCTGCCTCCACAATTCTGTCCCTGGCGTATTACTGCAGGGCGCAATGCTCTGCACGGCCGATATACCAAAAAAAAAAAATGCGCAACACTGCAAAAAGCAGCCTCCACAGTACTGCACACGGTTAGATGTGGCCCTAAGAAGGACCGTTGGGGTTCTTGAAGCCTACAATCACTCCTAACACTCTCCCTGCCTAACCACCACTTCTGTCCCTGTAGTATTACTGCAGGGCGCAATGCTCTGCACGGCCGATATACCAAAAAAAAAAAATTGTGCAACACTGCAAAAAAGCAGCCTCCACAGTACTGCACATGGTTAGATGTGGCCCTAAGAAGGACCGTTGGGGTTCTTGAAGCCTACACTAACTCCTAACACTCTCCCTACAGCAGCTCCAACACGATAGCACTTTCCCTCAGCTATGTCACAACGCATCTGAGGCGAGCCGCGGGAGGGGCCGATTTTTATACTCGGGTGACACCTGATCGCGCCAGCCACTCACTGCAGGGGGGTGGTATAGGGCTTGAACGTCGCAGGGAGAAGTTGTAATGCCTTCCCTGTCTTTCAATTGGCCAGAAAAGCGCGCTAACGTCTCAGAGATGAAAGTGAAAGTAACCCGAACATCGCGTGGTGCTCGTTACGAGTAACGAGCATCTCGAACACGCTAATACTTGAACGAGTATCAAGTTCGGACGAGTACGTTCGCTCATCTCTGATCACTATATTGTACTGCAAGAGCGATCGCAAGTTCAAGTTCCCTACCAGGACAAAAAAAAGTAAAAAAATGTTTTTCATTATTGAAAAATAAAAATAAAATGGTAAAATAAGTTTAAAATCCTTCTTTTTCCATATTTACAAGAAAAAAAAAACATATTTGGTATTGCTGCATCTGTAAAAGTCCAGTTCATCAAAGTAACGCATTATTTGGACCGCATAATGAACATCGTCAGAAAAAAAAATACAAAAGTCAAACTTGCGCTTTTTTGGTCACCGTGTCCCCAGGAGAAAATTTAATAAAAAGTGATCAAAATGTTGTATGTACTCCAAAATGGTATTAATAGAAACCACGGGACATAAAAAACAAGCCTTCCCACTGATAAAAAAAATTAAAAGCTATGGTGGCAGAAAATAATTTCTTTTTTCTAAAGATATTTAATAGAGATGAGCGAGCCTACTTGTCCGAGCTTGATGCTCTTTCGAGTATTAGGGTACTTGAGATGCTCGTTACTCGAGACGAGCACCACGCGGTACTCGAGTCAATTCCATTTCCTTCCCTGAAGGTTTTGAGCCATTTTCTGGCCAATAGACATGCAGGGAAGGCATTACAATTTCCTCCTATGACGTTCCAGCCTTATCCCACCCCTCTGCAGTGAGTGGCTGGCGAGATCAAGCGACTGTCGAGTATTTAAAGTGGGGCCGCCCATGGCTCACCACAGACACACAGTGGGAGAGATCAGGCACAGTGCCGCTGCTTATTAAGGGATAGCGTTAGTGTAAGATCCTGTGTACAAGAACCCCAACGGTCCTTCTTAGAGCCACATCTGACCTAGTGCATTACTGTTGGGGCTGCTGGTAGCAGTTTTGCACATTTTTTTTTAATATCGGGCGTGCAGGCTATAGCGTTCTCAGGCTGCAGTCTGTACTACATAGTATAGGGAGAGTGGTGGTGAGGCAGGGACAGTGGTAGTGTAGAATCCTGTCTACAAGAACCCCAACGGTCCTTCTTAGGGCCACATCTGACCTAGTTCATTACTGTTGTGGCTGCTGGTAGCAGTTTTGCACATTTTTTTTTTAATATCGGGCGTGCAGGCTATAGCGTTCTCAGGCTGCAGTCTGTACTACATAGTATAGGGAGAGTGCTGGTGAGGCAGGGACAGTGGTAGTGTGGAATCCTGCCTACAAGAACCCAAACGGTCCTTCTTAGGGCTACCTGTGACGGTGTGCATTTAACTCCGTGGCTGCTGGGAGTTGTAGTACCTCACTATTAAGCAGCTAGGCCTGCTTGCAGCCTCCGTATAATTTTTTTCTGGCTGCAGTTTGCGTAACATAAGCACTGTCTGCCTCCAACTGCATGCCAATAATTCAAAATTTTTTTACACCGCTCTGTGTCTGCCGTCAACTGCACGCACAGCGTACGGCAAATGCCCCTGATAGAGGGAAAGTCAGATACACGCTATATAGCCTGCATTGCAATTTCCAAAAAATTTTTTTTTTAAAACTCCTACTTACGGCTACCTGTGACTGTGTGCATTTCACTGCGTGGCTGCTGGGAGTTGAGGTGCATCACTATTGCATATTGCACAGCTTGGCCTGCTTGCAGCCTTCCGTATAATTTATTTCTGGCTGCAGTTTGTGTAACATAAGCGCTGTCTGCCTCCAACTGCACGCCAATAATTCAAAAAATTTTTACACCGCTCAGTGTGTGCCATCAACTGCACGCACAGCGTACAGCGACAGCCCCCGATAGAGGGAAAGTCAGATACATGCTGTATAGCCTGCATTGCATTTCAAAAAATTTAAAAAAACAAAAAACTCCTTCTTAGGGCTACCTGTGACCGTGTGCATTTAACTGCGTGGCTGCTGGGAGTTGAGGTGCATCACTATTACACAACTAGGCCTGCTAACAGCCTTCCATATAATTTATTTCTGGCTGCAGTTTGCGTTACATAACCGCTGTCAGCCACCAACTGCGCGCCAATAATTCACAACATTTTTTACACCGCTCAGTGTCTGCTCTATTCGTAATCCACCATGCTAAGGGGTAGGGGTAGGGCTAGAGGATGTGGACGTGGACGCGGGCGAGGACGCGGAGTTCCAAGTGAGGGTGTGGGCATAGGCCGAGTTCCTGGTCCAGGTGAATTGCAGCCTGCTGCTGCAGGATTAGGAGAGAGGAAAGTTTCTGGGGCCACCAGCTTCATATCACAATTTTTGGGTCCACGTGGTAGACCTTTATTACAAAATGAGTAGTGTGAGCAGGTCCTGTCGTGGATGACAGAAAGTGCATCCAGCAATGTATCGACCACCCAGTCTTCTACGCCGTCCACTGCGGCAAGTCTGAATGCTCTCGCTGCTGCTCCTCCTTCCTTCCAGCCTCCTCACTTCATGAAAATGACACATTCTGATGAACAGGCAGACTCCCAGGAACTGTTCTTGGGCCCCTGCCTTGATTGTGAAAAAATGATTCCTCTCCCACCTGAGGAGTTTGTCGTGATCGATGCCCAACCTTTGGAAAGTTCCCGGGGTCCGGGTGATGAGGCTGGGGACTTCCGGCAACTATCTCAAGAGCTTTCAGTGGCTGAGGGAGACGATGATGATGAGACACAGTTGTCTATTAGTGAGGCAGTAGTAAGGGCAGTAAGTTCGAGGGAGGAGCGCACAGAGGATTTGGAGGAAGAGCTGCTGGACGATGAGGTGACAGACCCCACCTAATTTGATAAGCCAACTGAGGACTGGTCTTCAGAGGGGGAGGCAAGTGCAGCAGCAGGACAGGTTGGAAGAGGCAGTGGGGTGACCAGGGGTAGAGGCAGGGCCAAAGCGAATAATCCCCCAACTGTTTCCCAAACCACCCCTTTGCGCCAAGCCACCGTCCAGAGGCCAAGGTGCTCAAAGGTGTGGCAGTTTTTCACTGAGAGCGCGGACGACCAACGAACAGTGGTGTGCAACCTTTGTTGCACCAAGATCAGCCGGAGAGCCACCACTACCAACCTCACCACCACCAGCATGCGCAGGCATATGATGGCCAAGCACCCCACAAGGTGGGACGAAGGCCGTTCACCGCCTCCGGGTTGCACCACTGCCTCTCCCCCTGTGCCCCAACCTGCCACTGAGATCCAACCCCCCTCTCAGGACACAGGCACAAGCGTCTCCTGGCCTGCACCCACACCCTCACCTCCGCTGTCCTCGGCCCCATCCAGCAATGTCTCTCAGCGCAGCGTCCAGCTGTCGCTAGCACAAGCATTGGAGCGAAAGCACAAATACGCGGCCACGCACCCGCACACTCAAGCTTTAAATGTCCACATAGCCAAATTGATCAGCCTGGAGATGCTCCCGTACAGGTTTGTGGAGACTGAAGCTTTCAAAAACATGATGGCGACGGCGTCCCCACGCTACTCGGTCCCCAGTCGCCACTATTTTTCACGGTGTGCCGTCGCAGCTCTGCACGATCACGTCTCTCGCAACATTGTATGCGCCCTCACCAATGCGGTTACTGGCAAGGTCCACTTAACAACAGACACGTGGACAAGCACAGGCGGGCAGGGCCACTATATCGCCCTGATGGCACATTGGGTGAATTTAGTGGAGGCTGGGACTGAGTCAGAGCCTGGTACCGCTCACGTCCTACTCACCCCCAGAATAGCGGGCCCCAGCTCGGTGCTGGTATCTGTGATGGTGTATGCCACCTCCTCTAAATCTTCCCCCTCCTCCTCCTCCTACGCAACCTCTACCTCGCATTTAAGATGTGTCAGCAGCACGTCGCCAGCAGTCAGTGTTCGCGGCGCGGCAGCACAGCGGTGGGCAAGCGTCAGCAGGCCGTACTGAAACTAATCAGCTTGGGAGAGAAGAGGCACACGGCCTACGAACAAGTGCATGGTCTGACAGAGCAGACCGACCGCTGGCTTTCGCCGCTGAGCCTCCAACCGAGCATGGTCATGTGTGATAATGGCCGTAACCTGGTGGCGGCTCTGCAGCTCGTCAGCCTCACGCAACTGCCACGCCTGGCCCACGTCTTTAATTTGGTGGTTCAGCGGTTTCTGAAAAACTACCCAGACTTGTCAGACCTCCTCGGCAAGGTGCGTCGGGTCAGCGCACATTTCCGCAAGTCCAACACGGACGCTGCCACACTGCGGACCCTGCAACATCGGTTTAATCTGCCAGTGCACCGACTGCTGTGCGACGTGCCGACACGGTGGAACTCTACGCTGCACATGTTGGCCAGGCTGTATGAGCAGCATAGAGCTATATTGGAATACCAACTCCAACATGGGCGGCGTAGTGGGAGTCAGCCTCCTCAATTCTTTACAGAGGAGTGGGCATGGATGGCATATATTTGCCAGGTCCTTGGAAACTTTGAGGAGTCTACCCAGATGGTGAGTGGCTGTGATAGACATGATGATTGCTATTATAAAATGTCTATCGATTTGTATAAACCAAATGTATTTTGCTATTGTAATGACTTTTAGCTCAGGAGTTTAAAGGACACACACACAATCTAATCATGGTATTTGCTAGACAATGGATGTATGATGTTAATGTTAGCTAAGTACATAGAAGTTACACAAGAAGCCTCTAAGAGTTAAGGGCCATAGTGTTGTGTAGATCTGTGTTCAATACTGAGTGTTTACCTAGGCCCCCTTCCACTCCCCTTCCTGAAGCTAGTTAAACAATGATTCATCACTACACAGAGCTGACTTCAGCTAGGACAAAAGTCCATACTACATCAGCACTTGGAAGAGGGTGGGCAGAGAGGTGGGAGATTCTATATGATCCGACAAATGAGAATCTTATATGTTACTGATGTAATCTGTTGCACGCCCATAAAGGGCGGTTGTCATGTGTTATAATAAAAGGCTTGAGCCTCTACACATTGTAGAGACTCTCCCAGTTTTAGACCAGCATTTGTGTCTGATTCTGGTCGACGATGTGTGCACACGATATAATTCGGAAGCGGCAAAATACCCCAAAGCCTGCTGGAGAAATCATAATCCAGAACAGTGTCGTCCTTGGTTGGGCGAGTGGATCTGTGAGGTCACAGCCTGGAACGTACAGAGATCGGCAGATGGCACGCAGAACTCAGGGGCCCGAAAATCTACAGAACACGGTAAGATTGCTTTATGTAAATCTACCGATGTGATCTGGGTTCTGACTGCTAAATCTGCCTGTATCTGATCCAGACTGGACCTTCACTGAAAGACAGGTCTGTCCACTCGAAAAATCACCATGTTACCTGTCTAGGGGTATTTTGTATGCTGTTGTGTCTGAGACGGTTAAACACTGTGTATACAAGACCAAGAGATAAATTCTGTGAGGGTTAATGTGTCGGAAGGGCGGACTCGGCTGTTTAAGTCTGAGGGAGCACGCCAAAGACTTACTCCTAGGTAAACTAGTGTGAGGTTAGGAAGATTTATGATACGCATATTTACTTTTTATGATTGAGCGTGTTATGTTCTCATATGTGAAAAGGTATATACGCGGGAATATAGCCGTGGTGTGACGGCTGAAGCTTCCAGAAAACTCTTGGTCATTGAAAATAATCGTCAGTCTCTGTGTATAGCTAAATGTCCTGTCTAGATCGTGTACAAGGAGTGCTCTTGGGGATTACTAGTATACGGTGGGCTGTTATAAAGGTAGATGAGATATATACCTTGAGCCATTGTGGGTATTCTCCAGTAATCCCGTCTGTTTGGTACTATAGAAAGAATGTGCAGTGTTGATTATTGGGGGAGGGGTGCTGATAAGAGAGTGGACTGAAGTTAAGCCACTGAGAGCATTTCTCAATTAACCCTTTCTGTTTACTTTGTCTTTCCCTGTGTTTTGTAGAATAAATGTGCATTGTAATCTGAGTGGGAAAGAGAGGTTATATTGGAAGGATTTGAAGAAAGCAGATTTTACAAGAGAAACACTACTGTGTCTTCGAATAGAATGAATAGAAACTTCGAATAGAATAGAGTTGAGCAGATTGAGAAGGTTAGGCATAGACGCAGGTTGTTTAGAGAATGGGGAGCAAAGTGAGCAAGGACAAAGGTCATAGAGCTTGTGATCTGGTTGCTGAAGGGAAGGGAGCAGAGTTTACTGAACAATGGGAAAGGACCAGGAAAAGTTGCAGAAAGAAATGTTAGGTCATGGACAGATAAGCAGAAATGAATATGGATAGGTAAGATAGATTGTAGAAAGTTTTTAGAAGATGAGCAGAAAGCCTAGCAGAAAGAAAGGCGTTTTTAGCTATTTTTTTGGGTATAACGTAGTTAAGAGATTGAAGAGGGGAAAGCATGTAGGGGGGGGTATGTGTATTGCTTATGAACAATGTAATGTCTTTGTGTTGACTACAGCCCCTCCCTGTAATGGCGGCCGTGCTTGCAATGTTTACAATCCAACATAGTGTGACTCTGCAGTAAATGTAGTGAGGCCTGCCCCCACCCTGAAGTTACTTCCCCCATGTGCTCACTTTCAGGGTGTGTGATGTTACTTCCGGTCCCTCCCCATCCGGGACAGGACCTGGCCCCGCCCCTTCCTCCTCCAGCGGCCATTTTGCCTCACCTGGAAGTGCTGCTGCCCCTGGCCCCGCCCCTTCTTCCGGCAGCCATTTTGCCTCACCTGGGAGATCTGTAGCCCCGCCCCTTTTCTGCCTCTGGCGGCCATTTTGCTGCACTTGGGAGGCCTATATTCCCCAATGCCACTGTATCCAGTGCTAACATCATGATTGTCTGAAGTAAGGTTTTGTTTGACCAGACTTTGTTACACTCCAAGATGTGGCCACTTTGGATGTGTGATAAGTTCAGGGAAACAAACCTTTGTGGAGATGCAGCTTGGGACATAGTAGATGACTAAGCTGGTTTATAGTGCATGGAAGATTGGAGTTGATGCATGGGGGGCAGAGACCAGGAATACATGACAGGGGACGCTCTCTCATGTTCCCAGGGGCTCTGTTTTCCACTGCCCGCTTCTCCAATGGATACTCAGACAGATGATGTTACGGAAGGCTCCTACAGATGAAATAATTTCCCTATAGTCACCCAGCAAACTTTTTTTCATGCAATTTGGTGAAGTAATTTTACTTTTTATGTGAAGAAAGAGGGACTGAATTGCCCAGAGTAGGATGTTAATTCATCCGTATTCTTTAGTTTTTCTTTAAGTCTTTTGTATATTCTAGTGTCAGTCTACACTGAAGCTATAATTATATTCCGACAGGAGAGTAAAAGCTAAACGCTGGCCATACCCTGAAATACTATTACACTGGGTGACGTAAAATTTGACTTGTGTTGCGCCCCCTTGTGTTAAAAAATGCTAACTGCGACCTGAAAGGAAAAACATTTTTTTTTAAGGAGATTTTCGCTCAGACTTCGCTGCATACAATGTCACCTTGACCTACAAAGTGCTTGTTTTTGTGCCTCTTGGTTTACTAGTTTGAACGCAATTACTCTTTTTTTCCATTGAGTATTCCGGTTCAAAAGGGCGGAGGCATAGGTGATCTGGGTCATAGATGATCTAGGTGTTGTAGATCAGCTATTGGGTTTGAAAAAAAAAAATAAATGGAATAAGATAACAAGATTCTGAGCCATGTGAAATAGAACATCAGCACGATTATTTAGTACTAATACAGTAAGAAACTGCAGGTATGCAAACAGTTATCAGAACCTCTGTTGATAATGCATATGTTGAGCTTTTTGCAGATGGTACCAGGGTGAGGACTGATGACTCCACATCGGATATGCAGTGGTCACACAACAAGATGTCCTAGAAGCAGAAGTTCTGCCTCCGCATGTCTCAGTACAAGAAGCGGAATTAAAGGCCATCACTAAGGCGTGCAGAGTGGCGAGAGGTAAGACGGCAACCATTTACACTGACTCCTTGTATGCATTTGGCATAGCTCATGATTACGGCCCAATATGGAAGGCCAGACAGTTTTTTACCTTAGCAGGACAACCAATTGAGAATGGTGCAGCTGTACAGAGTCGCATGGAGGCCCTGCTTCTACCTGACAAAGTTGAGAGTTCGCACCGATTCCTACACTGGAGAGGCGAGAGACGACACCCTCGCTGACAGCGCAGCAAAGGCAGCGGCCCTCAAGCCGTGGAAGAAAGAAGAAAAGATACTGACAGCATGAGTCAGTGGTAAAAACTTTGGATATTGACAAAAATTTGGACTTTGATATGCTAAAAGACTTTTACAGTTACAAGACAGCAAGGAATGAAAGAATAAATGGACTAATATGGGAGCAGCAGAAACAGGACAGCGTGTGGTGAACAGTCAACAGCACTTGCCCACCACAGTTTCTGTATCCCATGATGGCCCAGCTGATGGACGGAAAGACCCACCTAGTAAAGCAGCACTGACGACGACGCTTGAAAGAGGTTGGGCGACTTCTAGGTTCTCTGTCGCTGCTGCATCATTTGTCCAGTTTAGCATGATCTATGCCATAGGTGAGTCAGGGCAGAAGTAAATTTGCCACACCACACTTGCCGGGACCACTCTACCCATTTCAGGGATTGCAAATTGACTACGTTCAGCTCCCACTTGTTGGGAAGTATGAATACGTGCTTGTTGTTGTTGATGTCTTTGCAGGTTGGAGGCTGACCCTGTTACCAAGGCAAACAAGTAGGTAGCCGCAAAGAAGCTCATGAACAAGGTAAACTGTGAATATGGGGTACCAGAAGTGATTCAGAGTCAGACAGAGGTATAAACCTCGCAGGTGAATGTAACATGTCATGTCTGCTCTGGGTGTATCCCAGGCCTTTTACATACTGTACCACCTTTAGTGTAGTGGAAAGGTGGAGAGATGTAGTGGCACGCTAAAAAGTAAGACACTTAAAAATGACGCCACTTTGGAAAGACTGTCATCCAATAGCCTTATACAGTGTTAGATATGAACCCAGGGGGGATTATACATTATCTCCCTACGAGATTGTTTGGGCTAGCCCCAAGGCTAGGTTGTTACTATCCTCAGTAGTTACAATTACAATCTGATGTGTTGACTGAGTATGTGATTTCCGTTGTTAAAGAACTAACCAAAGCCTATGCACAGGTGTTCTCTTCCAGACTCAGAGGCAGACACTGGGACACATATCTTGCAGCCTGGGGATTGAGTGTGCGTCAAGAAGTTCCCCAGGAAGCACCCTCCGGAGCCCCGATTTGATGGCCCCTACCAGGTGCTTCTGACTACTGCCACAGCTGCGAAACTAGCCGAAAGACTTACATGGATCCATGCTTCATACTGTAAGAAAGCTTCAGATCCGGGAGACCAGTCTTAGTTGTGCCAAAGACATTACTCTGGTTAGGGCTAGTGAGAGAGGAGGGTGGCAACTGGAATCCTTAGTCGGAAGAATATGAGGGTATGGTTACCTTCTGGTATAACTCGTTCAATGCTCAAGTAGCCGCATATTCCTTCGACTATTGTACTGTGGTCCCGTGTCTAGGCGCAAGATCCCACCGCAGGCCAGATTTAACTCAGTCCAGCTGGTTATATGACTTATATACCCGGGGAATACAATATGTTCGCGCCACTGATAACGTCTGGGGAGAAGACTGCCGTTATTGGGGATTAGTGGGATGTAACACAGGAATAGACTGGTCCTATAAACCGCGAAGTGCCTTAAATAAGAAAGATAAGAGCGGGAAATCCCTAATTAGTCGTATAACCCTCCTTGAGAATAATAAGGACAGCAGGTATTGGAAGGCTGAATTTAGTATGTTGCTTGGTTTTAATGCAGTTTTTACATTAACCATGGGAGATCCAAGCCCGGGGGACGGAGGGACTTATAGTCTGGGGACATACCGGTACGGGAGGACAGATCCCTTAGGGAAGTTTAAAATAAGGGGTATGGTAGATGCACCCGAATGGAAGCCTTCACTCAGTCCCGTGCCCATAATTAACCCCCTCCGCCGTAAGATAAAGACCTTGACGAACATGATGATCATAGCCGACCCTACCTTTTGTGGACACCTTGACAGTAGCGACTGGCTACTCTGACCAGAATCTCTGGTTGGAGTTGATGAGGTACAATGCTAACAGGAGCAACAAGTCTAACTGTTGCGTGTGCGGTAGTGCCCGACTACACTCGGGGATGGTCCCCCCAAATCTCCCTGTAGATGCTGAAGAGTGGTTTATTAGTCTCTTCACGAACATTTCCGCTAATTACACTGTCCGTGAGAAGTGGAAGAAGGAATACTCTATAACTACTTAAGTGTTTTGCACCGGAGAGAGTGTTACTGACTACCCTGGAAACTACACCTGCCAGGCAAATAGGCAGGGTGGAGGGAGATTTTTGGGGAACTCACAAACGGGTATTGCTCCCCCTACAGTACGATAGGAGGGGAATGGATGCAGAATCAGGTCCAGTCCTTAGGAGACGTTTACTGGCTTTGTGGAGACATGAGGTAGAGGACCCGCCTGGAGGGTAATTGGACAGGGGAGTGTGCCTTAGTAAAGCCCTTATGCTCCTCCACATCCTGTCAGACAACATTGAGGATAATGAGGTGACCCCCAATAGTTAATTTATCTCGATCCAACTCAGTCTGTGTTTTGTGGTTATCCTGTCATGTTGGTCTATCCTTGTTTTCCGCATAGGTACGGCGGTTCCTTCCAGTTTTGTCACTAGGTAGTGTAGGGTCAGGGTGAGGCGACCTGGACGTGTTCACCATTAGGACTATCTCCAGGAGGGACATTGGTGTGGGTGAAGATTAGGGAGTCCCACACCGTGCGTACCTGTGCACACTACTAGTATTGTAACATTATGCTAGAGCGAGAAGAGAGACCCCTGGTGGTAGTTTTGATCTACACGTATACATTGACATCATAGGATAGCCAAGGGGGGTACCTGACAAGTTTTAAAAATTAGAGACCAAGTTAAAACTAGATTCGAGTCCATTTTCCTGGTCATTATGGTAAATAAACGTTGACTGGATTAATTATGTTTATTATAATTAGCAGCGGTTTATAAATTATACTAGAGTCGCCTTATAGGGACTAGTCGACCAATAGGACCTACCTCGACTATGACTTTTCAAAATAGAATGACCTTAGATATGACTTTAGCTAAAAAGGGGAGTGTCTGTAAGATGATAGGGGAGACTTGTTGTACCTACATTCTAGACGACACGTGACCCGCGGGTAAAGACGCAGTTGCCATTAAGAAGCTGACCGCACTGACTAAAAAGAGCTAACTTTTGGGACCAGCACTCGCCATGGATGAGCGGGTGGTAAAGGATCCTGGCACAGACGGGCGTCGCTGTTGTATGTGAACTAATGGTTATCTTTTCTGTTCTAGTCTGCTGTGTTATCCCCTGTGTCAGAGAGACCTGTGAAACGGATGCTGGAAAAGCCGCTCCCATCATGAGTTTGCTGGATGCATCCCCAGAAGGAGTGGACAAGTCCTACACCCCCTTGAAGACTCTAAAACGAACCTTCAATGCGCTCCAGTTATAGGCTCATGCGCAGAGAACTGTGAAAATCAGATAGAGAGTTAGAGGATAGACATTTTAAGGGGGGATTGTGATAGACATGATGATTGCTATTATAAAATGTCTATCGATTTGTATAAACCAAATGTATTTTGCTATTGTAATGACTTTTAGCTCAGGAGTTTAAAGGACACACACACAATCTAATCATGGTATTTGCTAGACAATGGATGTATGATGTTAATGTTAGCTAAGTACATAGAAGTTACACAAGAAGCCTCTAAGAGTTAAGGGCCATAGTGTTGTGTAGATCTGTGTTCAATACTGAGTGTTTACCTAGGCCCCCTTCCACTCCCCTTCCTGAAGCTAGTTAAACAATGATTCATCACTACACGGAGCTGACTTCAGCTAGGACAAAAGTCCATACTACATCAGCACTTGGAAGAGGGTGGGCAGAGAGGTGGGAGATTCTATATGATCCGACAAATGAGAATCTTATATGTTACTGATGTAATCTGTTGCACGCCCATAAAGGGCGGTTGTCATGTGTTATAATAAAAGGCTTGAGCCTCTACACATTGTAGAGACTCTCCCAGTTTTAGACCAGCATTTGTGTCTGATTCTGGTCGACGATGTGTGCACACGATATAATTCGGAAGCGGCAAAATACCCCAAAGCCTGCTGGAGAAATCATAATCCAGAACACGGCGATGCTGCAATCATTAGCGTCACCATTCCTCTGCTATGCCTGTTGACAAGTTCACTGCAAAGCATAAAGGCTGATGCTTGGCAGTCGGGACAGGAGACGGGGGAAGACAGTATGTCACTGGATAGTCAGAGCACCCTCATGTCTATATCTCAGCGTGTTTTGGAGGAGGAGGGGGAAGAGACAGGTGGGCCCACTGCAGAGGGTACCCATGCTGCTTGCCTCTCATCTGTTCAGCGTGTATGGCCTGTGAAGGAGGAGGAGGATCCTGAAAGTGATCTTCCTAGTGAGGACAGAGTTGTGTTGCGTACAGGTACCCTGGCACACATGGCTGACTTCATGTTAGAATGCCTTTCTCGTGACCATCGCGTTAGATGCATTCTGGCCACTACGGATTACTGGGTGTACACCCTTCTCGACCCACGGTATAAGGAGAACCTTTCCACTCTCATTCCCGCAGAGGAAAGGGGTTTGAGAACTATGCAATACCACAGGGCCCTGGTGGACAAACTGATGGTAAACTTCCCATCTGACAGCGCTAGCGGCAGAAGGCGCAGTTCCGAGGGCCAAATAGCAGGGGAGGCGCGGCGATCAGGCAGCATGTTCAGCGCAGGCAGGGGAACACTCTCCAAGGCCTTTGCTAGCTTTATGGCTCCCCAGCAAGACTGCGCCACCCCTTCCCAGTCAAGGTTGAGTCAGGGGGAGCACCGTAAAAAGATGGCGAGGGAGTACGTAGCCGATCGTACCACCGTCCTCCGTGATGCCTCTGCTCCATACAACTACTGGGTGTCAAAGCTGGACACGTGGCACGAACTAGCGCTATATGCCCTGGAGGTGCTGGCTTGCCCTGCTGCTAGCATCTGGTCAGAGAGGGTGTTTAGTGCAGCTGGGGGAATCATCACGGATAAGCGTACCCACCTGTCAACTGACAGTGCCGACATGCTTACACTCATAAAGATGAACAAAGCCCTGATTTCCCCAGACTTCTCTTCTCCACCGGCGGAGAGCAGCGAAACCTAAAGATTATTTTCGCTGCAACCGCAGATAAAAGCACTCTTCTCTATCACAGGGAAAACGGGGCATTTATCTTTGTCAATCTGTCTCTGACATTACTACTCCTCCTGCAAATCCTCCTCCTCAAACAACAGGTCAGCCCGCTGAATAGCCAATTTTTCTGCGGTCCAAAAGGCTCATCTACATCTACCAATCTTTTTACATTTTCTCTAAGTTTCAAAAGTATTTAGACTGTAACATGAACCAATTTTTTCAACAGGGCTGCCTCCAGGCTGTTATAAATTAAGCAACAGTGAGCTGCATCTTTCAATAAATGTTTTTGGGTTTCACCTGCCCTCTCGGTTGATAAATTTTTTAGAGGTACACTTGTACTCTTGGTACACTAATTTTTGGTGCCCACGCCTACACTCTTATCCAAGTAACTTTTCCGGCCATCGCCTAAGCTCATGGTATCCCAATGTTTCAGAGGTTGGGCTATACTATTACTACAGAAGTTTTACTGTGGTCTGCCTGCCTGCCTATACTTCTGCTACAAGAAAGTTACAGGGGTCTGTCTATACTGCTGCCACTTGAATGTTACAGGGGTCTGCCTATACTTTTGCCACGTACATCTTACAGGGGTCTTCCTATACTGCTGCCACAAGGATGTTACTGGGGTCTGCCTATGCTGCTGCCACAAGGATGTTACTGGGGTCTTCCTATACTGCTGCCACAAGGATGTTACTGGGGTGTGCGTATACTTCTGCTACAGAAATGTTACTGGGATCTGCCTATACTGCTGCTACAGAAATGTTACTGGGATCTGTCTATAGTGTTACTACAGAAATGTTACAGGGGTCTGTGTATACTTCTGCTACAAAAATGTTACTGGGATCTGTCTATAGTGTTACTACAGAAATGTTACAGGGGTTTGCATCTACTTCTGCTACAAAAATGTTACTGGGATCTGTCTATAGTGTTACTACAGAAATGTTACAGGGGTCTGCCTATACTTCTGCTACAAAAATGTTACTGGGGTCTGCCTATACTGCTGCTACATAACTGTTACTGGGGTCTACCTATACTTCTGCTACATAAATGTTACATGGGTCTGCCTATACTGCTGCTACAGAATTGATACTGGGGTCTGCCTATACAGCTGCTACAGAACTGATACTGGGGTCTGCCTATACTGCTGCTACAGAAATGTTACTGGGATCTGTCTATAGTGTTACGACAGAAATGTTACAGGGGTCTGTGTATACTTCTGCTACAAAAATGTTACTGGATCTGTCTATAGTGTTACTACAGAAATGTTACAGGGGTCTGCGTATACTTCTGCTACAAAAATGTTACTGGATCTGTCTTAGTGTTACTACAGAAATGTTACAGGGGTCTGCGTATACTTCTGCTACAAAAATGTTACTGGGTCTACCTATACTTCTGCTACATAAATGTTACAGGGGTACGCCTATACTGCTGCTACAGAATTGATACTGGGGTCTGCCTATACTGCTGCTACAGAACTGATACTGGGGTCTGCCTATACTGCTGCTACAGAACTGATACTGGGGTCTGTCTATAGTGTTACTACAGAAATGTTACAGGGGTCTGTGTATACTTCTGCTACAAAAATGTTACTGGATCTGTCTATAGTTTTACTACAGAAATGTTACATGGGTCTGCGTATACTTCTGCCACAAGGATGTTACTGGGATCTGTCTATAGTGTTACTACAGAAATGTTACAGGGGTTTGCGTATACTTCTGCTACAAAAATGTTACTGGGATCTGTCTATAGTGTTACTACAGAAATGTTACAGGGGTCTGCGTATACTTCTGCTACAAAAATGTTACTGTGGTCTGCCTATACTGCTGCTACATAACTGTTACTGGGGTCTACCTATACTTCTGCTACATAAATGTTACAGGGGTCTGCCTATACTGCTGCTACAGAATTGATACTGGGGTCTGCCTATACAGCTGCTACAGAACTGATACTGGGGTCTGCGTATACTGCTGCTACAGAAATGTTACTGGGATCTGTCTATAGTGTTACTACAGAAATATTACAGGGGTCTGCGTATACTACTGCTACAAAAATGTTACTGGGCTGTGCCTATACTTTTGCTTCATAAATGTTACAGGGGTCTGCCTATACTGCTGCTACAGAACGGATACTGGGGTCTGCCTATACTGCTGCTACAGAACTGATACTGGGGTTTGCCTATACTGCTGCTACAGAACTGATACTGGGGTCTGCCTATACTGTTGCTACAGAACTGATACTGGGGTCTGCGTATACTGCTGCTACAAAACTGATACTGGGGTTTGCTTATACTGCTGCTACAGAACTGATACTGGGGTCTGCCTATACTGTTGCTACAGAACTGATACTGGGGTCTGCGTATACTGCTGCTACAAAACTGATACTGGGGTCTGCCTATACTGCTGCTACAGAACTGATACTGGGGTCTGACTTTACTGCTGCTACAGAACTGATACTGGGTTCTGCCTTTACTGCTGCTGCAGAACTGATACTGGGGTCTGCCTATCCTGCTGCTACAGAACTGATACTGGGGTCTGCCTATACTGCTGCTACAAGAATGTTACTGTGGTTTGCCTATACTGTTGCTACAAGAATGTTACTGTGGTCTGCCTATACCTCTGCCACGTAAATGTTACAGGGGGGTCTGCGTATACTTCTGCTACCAAAATGGTACTGCGGTCTGCCTATGCTTCTGCTAATGAAATGTTACAGGGGTCTGTCTGTACTGTTACTACAGAAATGTTACAGGGGTCTCCTTAGACTTCTGCAACATAACTGGTACTGGGGTCAGCTTATACCTTTGCTACAGGAATATTACAGGGGTCTGTGTATACTATGGGTGCACTAAGTCTTCCCATTGTAGTGTTCTACCTATCTGGGCCAAAGAAAAACCCCGACTGACTAGGGCATGGAGTGTGGGCCGCGGCCAACATGTATTTCCTCTCATGTCACCTCAGCAATCCGGGGCACTGCAATGGGATTTCTTTCTGTGCCGTCTGTGGGTTCCTGCTAGCCACCCATGCTGTGGGTGCCCACAGACTTGCCACAGCGCAGTTGTACCTGCCAGACACTTTAAAAAAAAAATTGAATGTCAAGGGCATGGAGTGTTGGCTGCGGCCCACATCTATTTGCTCTCACGTCATCTCAGCTATCCAGGGCACTGCAATGGGATTTCTTTCTGTACCGTCTGTGGGTTCCTGCTAGCCACCCATGCTGTGGGTGCACACAGACTTGCCATTGAGGTGTTTTACCTGTCTGTCCCCAAAACACTGACAGACTTGGGTAGGGTGCAGAGTGCAGATGGTTTACCCCTTGCGTTGTCGATGAGTTATCCGACACCCAAACAGAATGAGTCGTGTGTGGATAGATGGAGTCCCCATTGCTATGTCACTCGCAGCACCTTGGGCCGCACAAGGTGTTTGCTGTGACAGAGGCTGTCCAAGGGCCCGTTCACATACTTTCCACACCAAGTATTGCTGCATTGTGGAGATGTGTAGAAGTGCTGGGCTGGCAGCTGAGTTCCCTTTATGCCCACGTTTGCAGCTCCTGACGGAGGTGGCACAGGATTGGAATGAAGATCGAACATCAATTTCTCATTGATTCTCTACAGCATTGTGGGCTATCGCCCCCCCTTCCCCTTCCTTTTAAAGAGAGTCGCTGCCTGGCCCTACCAACCCTCTGCAGTGTGTGCCTCCAGGTCCTCCTCATGGTAGATGCACTTATAAATAGACATGAGGGTGGTGTGGCTATGAGGGCAGCTGATGGTTGCGCAGGGGCACTTTTGTGTGCGCTGCGTACGCAGGGTCATGCCGGGGGGTTGGGCAGCATGTAACCCAGGAGAAGAGGCAGCGGTGTGTCCCGCAGGCAGTGATTGTGCTTGGTTGGAGGTAGTATGGTGCTTAGCAAAGGTGTGCCTTGCTACTGAGGGTTTGTCCAAAGTAAACATTGTTAGGGGGGGGGGCACTCTTGCCGCTATTGTGGCTTAATAGTGAGACCTGGGAACCTGAGATGCAGCCCTGCATGTTGCCCCTCGCCTGCCCTATCCGTGTCGTTTCCATCACTTTCGTAGGTTTTGAAGATTTGCACAAATGAAAACCTTAGCGAGCATCGGCGATATACAAAAATGCTCGAGTCGCCCATTGACTTCAATGGGGTTCGTTACTCGAAACGAACTCTCGAACATCGCGGAAAGCTCGACTTTTGGTGCTCGCTCATCTCTAGTGTACAGCCCTGTTGCAGGAAGGGTTAATTGTAATATGTATTAATAGTTATCTTATTTCTCCTTTCGTATAATGTACCCAACATAAGATCATAATAGACCTTGAGGAAACATTATTATAGCATGTATTTGGATTTTCACTCAATTTCTTCAGAAGGGTCGGTGATCCAAGGAATTATTCCATTTTCCAGATTGGAGTCAGAACGGAATTTTTTCCCCCTTAAATGAGCAAAATTGGCTTCTACCTCATTGGGTTCTTTTTTGCCTTCCTCTGGATCAACATTGGGGGGGGGGGAATAAGCTTACGATGATGGACAGATGTCTGTTGGCCTTACACAATATGCTTCTATTTTCCTTTTGCACATGGAGCTGTTGGAACAGGTGTGATATTTGCCACAATGAGGGTGGTTTTAAGACACAAGTCTTCCTGTTCTCTGGGTCTCTGGCAATTCTGTCCCTAAAGCTACTCACATACCTTAAATAGCTGTCAGCTCAGTCAACACCTATCAACCCTGACTCCCCCACCCAAGTTAAGCATGTATGTATCTTCCTTGGACGTATCACCATTGAAAAAAATGTTCCCCATCCTTCTTTGAGTGACAGTGAATATTGGGAAGAGTTGGACATTACTGTACACATTGACTAGTAAGCTAATCCTGCTGAACTTGATGGGTTCATTTAACTTTTTTTAATGTGTTTTCATCATCTTTCATTTTTTTTAGATAACCTCTACTAAATCATAGAAGCAAGCTGATTTGAGAGTTTACCCAAAGTAACCACTTTACTTTTTATTTGCAACATTTCTAGATAAATCTCCCCCAAGATGCATTGCGAGGTTTGGAAATTAGGTCCATTTTATTATCTACATTTCAGAAATAGACAATATCTTTATTTGTTGTACAAGTTTAGATTTACATTTCATATAAATTACTTCTTTACTTCTAAACATTGACTGATGACCGAGTTGAGGCCTTTGGCATACTTTCCCTCTACCACATATTTCTGGAGATTTGTACAATGACATATACTGACATCAAAAGTCTTGGGACAGGAACTAATATTATGTAGGGCTGTTTCTAGCCCAGCAAAGTGCAGCAACTCGATTCCACAAGTAGATAAAAGACATTTGGAGAAATGTTGAGCCGTCTGGCAGAGGTGATGTGGTGGGTCTTCTGCTCCCATATACCACAGTAGCTAAAGAACACAGCACTGACCTGTGGGATATGTCTGCGGGACCTCCAGCAATGAATGTGGATTTGATTTATGCAGAGACAATTGTAGCAAGATGCCACCAGTCTTGATCATTAAGCACTAGTTTCCACTTTGAAAAAATTAAACCCACAGTAGACAGCAATTAGGTTTTCACATGATACTGTGGATTGAGAAATGTTAACTGCCCATACAACTTCGGAAATTGAATGTCCCATCCTCCGGAACCCACTATCATATGTCACTTGTACTCAAAAAGTCGCCTCACCATGAGCACATTGGCCAGCGTTCAGTCTCACAAGATAACACCTAACAATTTATACAGATGGGGGTGATCCCAAGCCGTCATCTCAGATAATGCCACTTCATAATCAATTTACATACTACTATCCCATGACTTTCGGCATGTCAGTGTAAAACACTAAAAAGCATCCCTGGGCAGTGACACAGATATGACAAAAACATGGGAAACTCTGCATCTTCTAGGTGGGTCTTCTTCATAATTTCGATGAATTGCTTTGCAGGTATGGCTTCAGGTAAGTCTGAAATACTGGATTTGCCTGTAAGAAAATTAAAACAGGTATATTATCAACACCCCAATATTTTTTTTTTATCTACTTTAGCCATAAAATGCAACAAAAACATTTTTGAACATCTTTTAACACCTAAAAGTCAGGATGGTAGAGCTACAAGATTTTTTGCAAACAGCAAAGCCACAGGGTGAATGCCAGTGTGCCATACTCTTAGATGCGGTTCTCATTTTAACAGGAAATGATGGCACATGCCAAAAAACTTAAATGTGGATAGTGCTTAGCACCATCCCCCTACATATACAACCCCTTTAACACTGGCCTGAGGATTACAACTTATTTCTTATCCACAGGACAGGGCATAACTTGCTGATCAATGGGAGTCTTGCCGCTGAGACCCTCACCGATCTCGAGAATCGGGGTCCTAAGTCCCCCTATACCTGTCACTGAGGGATCACTTCATGCCCGACCGTGACGTCAGAATGAATGGAGCGCTGGCCAAGCATGCACAGTAGGGTGGCCCAAAAAACTCAAAACTCAGCTACAAAGCAAGACACCCTCTAATTGTTTTCTTTTTAACAAACCTTTATTTGGGGCAATTTCAGGTTCTTATGTCTACGGCAAGGTTGTGCTCAAAGACCATGAATTTTCAGACTTTTTACTAACGACGAAGAAGAAAAACAACCATTTCCTTAAGTTGTGGAAGCAAATCACAAGGTTGTTCCAACACAGATTACTAAGAAGTCTGCTGTCCAGTCCTTAGGCGCTGACTGACAAGGATTTGTGTTGTAATTTTGATTATTTTCATACATTTTGAGGTATTTTTGGAGGAACAGTACAAATGTGTAGACTGTCAGGACAAATGCCACTGTTAATGTTTTAAAGTATACTAGATCTTTTGCAAAAGCAAATTTGTTAGTATAAATGCTGTAGCTCGTGTGACTGGAAATCTGGCGCATAAGCGCTATTTCTCATAATATACATCAGTTTTGAGCATCATCTTGCAGTTGGAATTTAAAGCTAAAACTTTACCCCAACATTAATATTAGCAGATGTAACAGATTGGGAAGTTGTCTTGCTGTATAGCTGCCACTTTATTATTTGCCATATCTCTATGGGCCACCCGAGTACACAGCCGCCGCTCCATTCATTTCAATGCAGCTGACAGAAATACCCTAGTACTTATTGCTCGGCTATCTCCTGCAGTACCATTGAAAATCAATGGAGTGGCAGCATGCTTGTACGACCATCATGGCATTCAGTCTCCTCCTCGCTGCAGTGGGTGTAGTAAGCCCACAGTGAGGAGGACGGTGGACACACGACCCCAATCAGCAGGTTATTCCCCATCATGTGGGCAGGGGATAACATGTGATTCTGGTACAACCTCTTTAAAAGAAACTAGGTGTGGAATGTGAATGTTCATCTCACTCAGATCTCACCTTCTTGTTCTCAGGGTTTTTCTGAGCCCATTCCAGCAGGCTATGATACACATTCCCATCATAAATCCCAAGGGCCGATAACAACTGTTCATCTGTGAAATCAAAAGCGTCAACCAGTAGAACTGCATCTTTCCTACAAATAGAAGGAAACGCTTTAGAGTAAAGTTTTGAAAATTCTCCTAATTTCAGTCTATTAATATCAATAGGATGCAACTCTAGTCACTGCACTTCACATGCCAACCTGCACCAAACCTTATGGTTACTCACCGGAGCTCAGCCAGGAGGCCCAGGTAAGCTGTAGTGACCACGTCCAGCTGTTTCCCTGATAGGTACCCATGTTGTAAGAAGTCACCAGCACTTGTGACTATTCCATGTAAAGCATACAGGTCACAGAGCCGCTTCAGAACGGCTTTAACGTCAGGCTGATCGGGGAGTGAATTCAGAGCCAAGATGAAAACCTTCACTGTTAAGAAGTTTGAATGAGCCTAAAAGACACATAACCACATTGGCTGGATGCACTCAATGGGAAACATAATGTATTGTGTTATTCATTGCTTGTGTAAATGCTTTGGATTGTCGATACAGAAATCCTGCAGCATTTCCATCCCTATGTGAAAATCCCCTTAGGGCAGTCATGGAGACACGAGAAAAAAATACATTTCACAATCTGGATATTGAAAAACCACATACCATACATTTATTTCTAAACACTCCTAACTGCGGAATGTTAATTAAACAACAAGAAATTAACAAATTTGTCACAAAACTGTGTACGCTAAATAAATGTTTTATATGAATGCACAAGGCAGTGAGCCCACTATAGACTTGGCTCCAATTTCTTAATTTCTTCTGCCTGCTGAGGGGAGAGAAAGGTCAGTCAAACAACCTAGACGTAGCAACAAAAGGGGTTTCACCAGCAGCACTCTATAATAGCCAGTATGGGTGGGACAAAGCACCATATGCAAGAGCCACAGTACACAGGAACCTGAACTTTTGTTCCCTTAATAAAAGTACCATATAGGGAACACACACACACACAGGCCCCCCTAGGAATAGCGACCCCTGCAGCACTGACCCAGACAGGCTCTTCAGACATAGTGGGCAATGAGCAATAATGAGGGAAGAAGTAATCTGGCTTCCAATACAGTAAGACCAGCAATGGCAGCCGCAGTGCTTCACACCCCGCGGAGTGTCACTGACAGCAGGAGGAGCCGCCTGTCCTCCACCTCAGTACTGTCAGACCCCGAGGTCACGTGGTGCACGCTGCGGCGCTCTTCTCTCCACAACATTCCCCCCGCCACGGCATGCTTTACACCTGAAGTGGTGGGCGGGGCATAGGGTTGATAGTTTCGCCGGGAACCAGCCGTCAGAGCTCACCACGCGCTGAGGAGAAGCCCCGCCCCTGCAGTGTCCGCGCGCAGCCAGCACTGAGGAGGGGAGCCGGCTGTGGTGGGCAGCTGCAACTGGTGAGGTAAGTGCTCTTCTGTGGAGGGCTCTCTTCTGCACGGGGTGTGTCTGGTCCCCCCCCTCTCTCTTCTGCGTGTGACCCCCTCTCCCGGGGTGTGGTGTGACGGGGCCCCTTATGCAGATGTGAAGGTCATGTGGCTTTTACCACTAAGGGCAGCTGCACACGACTGGGTCGGCTACTGCATGCTAGAGCCCGCAGCGTCATCCGCCCCCGTGCCCTGCCGACGCCCGCGTGTACCTGCTTCTCCCGCAGTGTCATCCACCCCCGTGCCTGGCCGGCGTCTACGTATACCTGCTTCTGCCCGCAGCGTCATCAGCACCCTTGCCCGGCGTCTGGGTGTGCCTGCTTCTGCCCGCAGCGTCATCCGTCCCCGTGTCCGCGTGTACCTGCTTTTGCCCGCAGTATCATCCGCCCCTGTGCCCGGCCAGTGTCCGCATGTACCTGCTTCTGCCCACAGCGTAATCCGCCCCCATGCCGGGCATCTGCATGTACCTGCTTCTGCCCGCAGTGTCATCCGCCCCTGTGCCCGACATCCGCGTGTCCCTTCTTCTGCCCGCAGCGTCATCCGTGTCTCGTGTCCACGTGTCCCTGCTTCTGCCCGCAGCGTCATCCGTGTCTCGCGTCCACGTGTCCCTGCTTCTGCCCACAGCGTCATCCGTACCCGGCGTCTGCGTGTACCTGCTTCTGCCCACAGCGTCATCCGCCCCCGGCGTCCGCGTGTACCTGCTTCTGCCCGCAGCGTCATCTGCCCCCGTGCCCGGCGTCCGCATGTCCCTGCTTCTGCCCACAGCGTCATCCGGCGTCCGCGTGTACCTGCTTCTGTCCGCAGCGTCATCTGCCCCCGTGCCTGGCATCCGCATGTAACTGCTTCTGCCTGCAGCGTCATCTGCCCCCGTGCCCGGCGTCCGCATGTCCCTGCTTCTGCCCGCAGAGTCATCCGTGCCCGGCGTCCGCGTTTCCCTGCTTTTGCCTGCAGCGTCATCTGTGCCCGGCGTCCGCATGTCCCTGCTTCTGCCCACAGCGTTATCCGTGCCTGGCGGCAGCGTATACCTGCTTCTGCTTGCAGCGTCATCCGCCCCCGTGCCCGGCGTCTGCGTGTACCTGCTTCTGTCCGCAGCGTCATCCGTCCCCGTGCCCTGCCTCAGCATGTACCTGCTTCTGGCCGCAGCGGCATCCGCCCCCGTGCCCGGCCGGCGTCTTCGTATACCTGCTCTTGGCCGCAGCGTCATCCGCCCCCGTGCCCGGCGCCCGCGTGTACCTGCTTTTGGCCGCAGCGTCATCTGCCACTGTGCCCGGCCAGCGTCCACGTGTACCTGCTCTTGGCCGCAGCATCGTCCGCCCCCATACTAGGTGTCTGCGTGTACCTGCTTCTGGCCGCAGCGGCATCCGCCCCCCTGCCCGGCCGGCGTCTTCATATACCTGCTCTTGGCCGCAGCGTCATCCGCCCCCATACCCGACGTCTGCGTGTACCTGCTTCTATCCGCAGCGTCATCCGCCCCCGTGCCCGGGGTCCGTGTGTACCTGCTTCTGGCCGCAGCGTCATCCGCCCCCGTGCCCGGCGCCCGCGTGTACCTGCTTTTGGCCACAGCATCATCTGCCACTGTGCCCGGCCAGCGTCCACGTGTACCTGCTCTTGGCCGCAGCATCATCCGCCCCCATACTAGGTGTCTGCGTGTCCCTGCTTCTGCCCACAGCGTCATCCGTGCCCGGCATCCGCGTGTACCTGCTTCTGCCCACAGCGTCATCCGCCCCCGGCGTCTGAGTGTACCTGCTTCTGCCCTCAGCGTCATTTGCCCCCGTGCCCGGCGTCCGCATGTCCCTGCTTCTGCCCACAGCGTCATCCGCCCCCGGCATCCGCGTGTACCTGCTTCTGTCCGCAGCGTCATCTGCCCTCGTGCCCAGCATCCGCATGTAACTGCTTCTGCCTGCAGCGTCATCTGCCCCCGTGCCCGGCGTCCGCATGTCCCTGCTTCTGCCCGCAGAGTCATTCGTGCCCGGCGTCCGCGTTTCCCTGCTTCTGCCTGCAGCGTCATCTGTGCCCGGCGTCCGCGTGTCCCTGCTTCTGCCCACAGCGTTATCCGTGCCTGGCATCAGCGTATACCTGCTCCTGCTCGCAGCGTCATCTGCCCCCGTGCCCCTCGTGTGCGTATACCTGCTTCTGGCCGCAGCGGCATCCTCCCCCGTGCCCGGCCGGCGTCTTCGTATACCTGCTCTTGGCCGCAGCGTCATCCGCCCCCATACCCGACGTCTGCGTGTACCTGCTTCTGTCCGCAGCGTCATCCCCCCCCCGTGCCCGGGGGCCGTGTGTACCTGCTTCTGGCCACAGCGTCATCCGCCCCCGTGCCCGGCGCCCGCGTGTACCTGCTTTTGGCCCCAGCGTCATCTGCCACTGTGCCCGGCCAGCGTCCACGTGTACCTGCTCTTGGCCGCAGCATCATCCGCCCCCATACTAGGTGTCTGCGTGTACCTGCTTCTGTCCGCAGCGGCATCCGCACCCCCTGCCCGGCGTCCGCGTGTACCTGCTTCTGCCTGCAGCATCATCCCTCCCATGCCAAGCGTCAGCGTGTACCTGCTTCTGCCCGCAGCATCATCCGCCCCTGTGCCCGGCTGGCGTCCGTGTGTACCTGCTTCTGCCCGCAGCGTCATCCATCCCCATGTCCGGCCGGCGTCCGTGTGTACCTGCTTCTGCCCGCAGCATCAACCTCCCCCGTGCCTGGCGTCCGCGTATCCCTGCTTCTGTCCGCAGCGTCATCCACCGCCGTGCCCGGCGGCCGCGTGTCCCTGCTTCTGCCCGCAGCGTCATCCACCGCGGTGCCCGGCGGCCGCGTGTCCCTGCTTATGCCCGCAGCGTCATCCACCGCCGTGCACAGCGTCCGCGTGTCCCTGCTTCTGCCCGCAGCGTCATCCGCCCCCGTGCCCAGCGTCCGCGTGTACCTGCTTCTGGCCGCAGTGTCATCCGCGCCCGGCCGCGTCCGCATGAACCTGCTCTTGGCCGCAGCGTCATCCGCCCCCGTACCCGGCGTCTGCGTGTACCTGCTTCTGTCTGCAGCATCATCCGCGCCCGGCGTCTGCGTGTACCTGCTTCCGCCCGCAGCATCATCCGCCCCTGTGCCCGTCCGGCGTCTGCGTGTACCTGCTTCTGCCCGCAGCGTCATCTGGCCCTGTGCCCGGCGTCTGCGTGTACCTGCTTCTGCCCGCAGCGTCATCCTCCCCCGTGCACTGCATCTGCGTGTACCTGCTTCTGCCCGTAGCGTCATATACCCCCATGCCCGGCCCGCGTCCGCGTGTACCTGCTTCTGCCCGCAGCGTAATCCGCCCCTGTGCCCGGCATCTGCGTGTACCTGCTTCTGCTCGCAGCGTCATCCGTGGCCGGCGTCCACATGTCCCTGCTTCTGCCCACAGCGTCATCCGTGCCCGGCGTGCACGTGTGCCTGCTTCTGCCCACAGCGTCATCCGCCGCCGACGTCCGCGTGTACCTGCTTCTGTCCGCAGCGTCATCTGCCCCCGTGCCCGGCGTCCGCATGTACCTGCTTCTGCCCGCATGGTCATCTGCCCCCGTGCCCAGCGTCCGCATGTCCCTGCTTCTGCCCACAGAGTCACCCGTGCCCTGCGTCCGCGTTTCCCTGCTTCTGCCCGCAGCGTCATCTGTGCCCGGCATCCGCGTGTCCCTGCTTCTGCCCGCAGTATCATCCGTGCCCGGCGCCCGCGTGTACCTGCTTTTGGCCGCAGCGTCATCCGCCCCCGTGCCCGGCCGGCGTCCGCGTGTACCTGCTCATGGGCGCAGCATTATCCGCCCCTTTACCAGGTGTCTGCGTGTACCTGCTTCCGTCCGCAGTGTCATCCGCCCCCCTGCCCGGCGTCTGCGTTTACCTGCTTCTGCCCGCAGCATCATCCGCCCCTGTGCCCGTCCGGCGTCTGCGTGTACCTGCTTCTGCCCGCAGCGTCATCTGGCCCTGTGCCCGGCGTTTGCGTGTACCTGCTTCTGCCCGCAGCGTCATCCTCCCCCGTGCACTGCATCTGCGTGTACCTGCTTCTGGCCGTAGCGTCATACACCCCCATGCCCGGCCCGCGTCCGCGTGTACCTGCTTCTGCCCGCAGCGTAATCCGCCCCTGTGCCCGGCAGGCGCGTGTCCCTGCTTATGCCCGCAGCGTCATCCACCGCCGTGCACAGCGTCCGCGTGTCCCTGCTTCTGCCCGCAGCGTCATCCGCCCCCGTGCCCAGCGTCCGCGTGTACCTGCTTCTGGCCGCAGCGTCATCCGCGCCCGGCCGCGTCCGCATGTACCTGCTCTTGGCCGCAGCGTCATCCGCCCCCGTACCCGGCGTCTGCGTGTACCTGCTTCTGTCTGCAGCATCATCCGCCCCCCGTGCCCGGCGTCTGCGTGTACCTGCTTCTGCCCGCAGCATCATCCGCCCCTGTGCCCGTCCGGCGTCTGCGTGTACCTGCTTCTGCCCGCAGCGTCATCTGGCCCTGTGCCCGGCGTCTGCGTGTACCTGCTTCTGCCCGCAGCGTCATCCTCCCCCGTGTACTGCATCTGCGTGTACCTGCTTCTGCCCGTAGCGTCATACACCCCCATGCCCGGCCCGCGTCCGCGTGTACCTGCTTCTGCCCGCAGCGTAATCCGCCCCTGTGCCCGGCATCTGCGTGTACCTGCTTCTGCCCACAGCGTCATCCGTGGCCGGCGTCCACATGTCCCTGCTTCTGCCCACAGCGTCATCCGTGCCCGGCGTGCACGTGTGCCTGCTTCTGCCCACAGCGTCATCCGCCACCGGCGTCCGCGTGTACCTGCTTCTGTCCGCAGCGTCATCTGCCCCCGTGCCCGGCGTCCGCATGTACCTGCTTCTGCCCGCATGGTCATCTGCCCCCGTGCCCAGCGTCCGCATGTCCCTGCTTCTGCCCACAGAGTCACCCGTGCCCTGCGTCCGCGTTTCCCTGCTTCTGCCCGCAGCGTCATCTGTGCCCGGCATCCGCGTGTCCCTGCTTCTGCCCGCAGTATCATCCGTGCCCGGCGCCCGCGTGTACCTGCTTTTGGCCGCAGCGTCATCCGCCCCCGTGCCCGGCCGGCGTCCGCGTGTACCTGCTCATGGCCGCAGCATTATCCGCCCCCGTACCAGGTGTCTGCGTGTACCTGCTTCCATCCGCAGCGTCATCCGCCCCCGTGCCCGGCGTCTGCGTTTACCTGCTTCTGCCCGCAGCATCATCCGCCTCCGTGCCTGGCCGGCGTCTGCGCGTACCTGCTTCTGCCCGCAGCGTCATCCACCCCCATGCCCAGCCGGCGTCCGTGTGTACCTGCTTCTGCCCGCAGCGTCATCCTCCCCCGTGCCTGGCGTCCGCGTGTCCCTACTTCTGCCCTCAGCGTCATCCGCCCCCGTGTCCAGCGTCCGCGTGTCCCTGCTTCTGCCCGCAGCGTCATCCGCCGCCGTGCCCGGCGTCAGCGTGTACCTGCTTCTGCTCGCAGCGTCATCCGCCCCCGTGCGCGGAACCCTTGTGTACCTGCTTCTGGCCGCAGCGTCATCTGCCCCCGTGCCCGGCACCCGCGTGTACCTGCTTCTGGCCGCAGCGTCATCCGCCCCCGTGCCCGGCCGGCGTCCGCGTGTACCTTCTCTTGGCCGCAGCGTCATCCGCCCCCGCACCCGGCGTCTGCATGTACCTGCTTCTGTCCGCAGCGTTATCCGCCCCTGTGCCCGGCGTCCGCGTGTACCTGCTTCTGCCCGCAGCATCATCCGCCCCTGTGCCCGGCCGGCGTCTGCGTGTACCTGCTTCTGCCCGCAGCGTCATCTGGCCCTGTGCCCAGTGTCTGCGTGTACCTGCTTCTGCCCGCAGCGTCATCCTCCCCCGTGCCCTGCATCTGCGTGTGCCTGCGTCCGCGTGTACCTGCTTCTGCCCGCAGCGTCATCCACCCCCGTACCCGGCGTCCGCGTGTACCTGCTTCTTTCCGCAGCATTATCCGCCCCTGTGCCCGGCCGGCGTCCACTTGTACCTGCTTCTTTCCGCAGCATCATCCGCCCCTGTGCCGGCCGGCGTCCTCTTGTACCTGATTCTTTCCGCAGCATCATCCGCCCCTGTGCCCGGCCGGCGTCCACTTGTACCTGCTTCTTTCCGCAGCATCATCCGCCCCTGTGCCGGCCGGCGTCCTCTTGTACCTGATTCTTGCCATAGGAAAAATGCAACAGCATCAGCTGGTGTAGAGAAAACAAATCAACAAGCCTTTATTCTCCCCTGGTGAGACAATGGCAACGTTTTGATCCTAAATCATATCTTTGTCAAGCCTAATTTGCGCTACTGTACGGAATTGGTCTGGTCCATAAACGGCTGTTGCATCGTTCTTGGGGGATCCAACCACAGGAGTGGTGTTTTCTTCTGTGTGCTGCTGGAACGTATTGTTATAATGTACCTGCTTCTGCCCTCAGCGTCATCCGCCCCTGTGCCCGGCCGGCTTCCGCCTGTACCTGCTTCTGCCCGCAGCGTCATCCGCCCCTGTGCCCGGCCGGCTTCCGCCTGTACCTGCTTCCTACCGTCAGATGTGCGCCGTCGCTGGGTGATGACACTGGTACCTGCGACTTTCTTGCAATGTCGTTGCAGACCGGGCCGCGGGTCAGATGGCTTCCATAGACTGTGACATGGCCAAGAAAATCGTGCGAGATCGGTGCATTGCGAGACAAATCTCACAAGAGTATAAACCCCATTCTTTTGAATGGAGTCGTATGCGAGAGAGCGTCCTGCGGTGTCGCCTCTGAAGTCGGCGCGCAGCACAAACGTCTGACCCTCCCCCCCCTCAGATTGCTGCACACGCACTCTCCTATATAAGTGTACTAGCTAATTTGGTCCTGGTGTTTATCTGGTGTTCACACGGACAATCTTATGAAGTCGAGGTTACTTTAGATAAATGCGTTTTGTTTTGCTGAGATGATAACTGTCTCATATATCGTGGGGTGCAGATATGTTATTAGTTACATTACATAGGAATGGTCATGCCAAATTTCAAGTTTGTGCAGTACAAATGTGTGTTGTTAGTTACATTACATAGGGGGTCACTTACTTTTATGCATAGGATTGAAAAATCAAGTTGCAACCCTTTAAATTTCCAATATTTAGTACATAAAGAATGGTTATGGCAAATTTCACATTTGTGCGGTAAAAATTTGTGTAATTATTTGTTGCATCGGGAAGTGAGAGAATTAGCCCCTTGAGTGGCACGCCCGGAAATTTTCCGGGACGAGCTCCATTGCTCATAGCGACATAGCCCGGAAGATTTCTGGGCTATGTATCACTATGGGAGCTGCAGAGCACAATGCCACAAGCTGTGACATTGTGCTCTGCCTGCACAGACCCACAGAGAACAAAGCAAGGGCTTTGAAAAACCAGCAGAAGATATTGCCGACATGCCGGCAATCTCCTGCTTTGTTTACAGGTTGCCATAGAGACCATCGGCTTGTCAGAAGCAAGCCGATGGTCTCTGTGGCAGGGAGAGTTTGGTGCTTGGCTGTCAGAGGACAGCTAGGTACTAGCTCTTACAGCAGAGATCAGAGAAAACCTCCAATCTCTGCTGTGTTAACCCTTTACATGCTGCAGTCTATGTGACTGCAGCATGTAAAAGGCTGTCACTGCAGCATGTAAAGGGCTGTCACCATCGGACCCCCGGAATGTGATCAGGGGGTCCTGATGGGTCCCTGTGGAAGTCCCCTAAAGGGACAAAAAAATAAAAAAAATAAAAAAAAATAATAAAAAAAAAGGAAAAAAATTATAAAAACACTTGTCTCCCTTTACTTTGTAAAAAATCAAAAATACAATCACACATGTGGTATCCATGCGTCGTAATGACCCAGAGAAGGAAGTTAATGCATTATTTAACCCCTTAATGACATGGCCCCTTTTTTTCTTTTTTCCCCATTTATTTTTTTCTTCCCCCCTGTTTAAAAAATCACAACTTGTCCCGCAGAAAACAAGCCCTCATATGGCTGTGTCAATGGAAAAATGAAAAAGTTATGGCTCTTGAGACGCAACTGCAAAATTAGTTGAAATTCAATGATTAGACCATTTTAAAAAACCTGCCCTGGTGGGCACGACAGGGTGGTAGGAAACCCGCCACTCAAGGGGTTAGATTCCGTACATAAAATTTGGACGCTTGTTCTTTCTACGACATCGGGAAGTGAGAGAATTAGATTCTGTACGTCAGTTAGTGATGGCTTTCATCTTATATATATATATATATATATATATATATATATATATATATATATATATATATATATATATATATAGATGGCAGATACGCACACCGCACTCTAAAGTCAGATTTTCTGCCGCACGCAGACTGCAGAGGGCGACACCCTTGGATCGCGGGAGCAGGTGAGTACCAAGAGTATGGGGAACGGCTACCGAAGCAGCCGGCCAGAGCCTATGGGAGAGCCAAGTAGTATTTCCATAGTTCTCATTGAAGTGAATGGGAGCCACAGGATTCCGTGTAGCAGAGCGCACTGCGCCATTTATAGAATGTCCGACATCACAGAGGCTGCATGGCTCACTGCTGCACTTCTTGTTCTTGGCTCCTGGTCACTTTCCATGGCAGCTACGGGCGCTGTACTCTCGGCTCTTGCTGACAAGTGTCAGAATAGTCACCAGGTTTTCCCTTCTTGGCCATGAAAAGCTGTAATGGGAATCCCCCTCTGACGATGCGGCCCCTCTTAGGCCTCAGGGATCGGCCATTTACATTTATTGATTTTTCATCTCCACAGAAGGGAGATGAAGGGAGGAGCACAGTGTGCACCTAGGATCAGCAGCAGCGCTTCGGCGAGGAGTTAGGGGTAAGTATATGGGTCTTAGTGGGGCACTATTACTACTGGGGCTGATATAGGGGATACTATTAGTAATGGTGTCCCCTATACCGCCCCCAGTAGTAATAGCATTACAGTGGGGTGCCACTATTGCTACCGAGGCCGCTGTTGGGTGTCACTATGAATACCGGGGCCGCTGCAGGGGAAAGGTGGGGGTTCTGTATTTCAGTAAGAACATCTTAGTAAATGCTGGAAACACACAAGAGGGATGGAATTAGAGGTTTCTGATTGACACGTGAGGAGGAAACTAAATACGGAAACGATGATGGTGGAAAGAGTAAAGAAGTACATTTATGTATTGGCAAAACATGTGTTTACTGAGCATTTAGGCTCGGTTCACACTGGGCGGATTCCAGGCGGAAATCTTGTGGTTTGGCCGCAGCGAAAACCCGCAAGATTTTCACCGGGAATCCACTGCTACAAAACCCACAGGACTTAGCTGCGGGCTTTTCCGCTACAGCCGGCTCTCCCATAGAGGAGAGCGCGTCTGCAGCGGAAGAAAGAAAAATGAACATGCTGCGGACGGCAAATCCGCGCCGCAACGCCGGCTTTGCCATGGTAGATTCGCCGTCCTGTGTGGACGGGATTTTTGCGGCAGATCCGCCCAATGTGAACCGAGCCTTACTGCTTGGTGGCCTGTGTTCTTAAATAACCCCATTATAATTTCTATCCCTCATTAGCTATTTCTTGATACCCCTTTCTAAGTAGACTGTAAAACTATAAAAACTAATAGACTCAGGCACCGTCCTCCATGGTTGTGCCTTAACATGACTTATGATTTGGGGTTAAAGATGATTTATTTAGTAAAGAAGCAGTTGTTCTCCTGGGTCTACAAGGGGTGATCTGTGGGGTACAGCCAGGATGAAATGCTTAGCAGGAATTAATAGTTTTGTGTCAATGTAGAATCTTGCTCTTCTAATCATTCAGTGATCACTGCTTACATCTGATGAAGGCTAAGCATATGGCCTTCATCATGGATATCTATAGTGGTCTTCCTATTTCCGGCTCCCTTGCTTCCCTCATCATAGCCATAGAGTTAAGGGAGGTTCCAAGGAAATATTATTGATGACCTATCAATAATAGTTGATCGGCTGGGGTGCGCCACTCGAGATCCCAGCTGATTGGGCGCCCGCTTTCAGTACTGCAATACACAGGGGTCGGAGTTGGCTCTGACCCCCGTGGAGTGGCCAGTGCTTATAGTTGTAGGCGCAGGTGTCATTGATTTTAATGAGACCCCAGCTTGCAATTAGAAGTGCTGGCCACTACACAGGGGTCGGAGCCAACTGCTTCCACTCCAACCCTTGTGCTTTGCGGCGCACCCCAGCCAATTAAATATTCGTGGCCTAACCTGAGGATAGGTCATCAATAGTATGTGCGTGGAAAACCTTGTTCCTCAGATATGCTGTGCGTGAGAGATCAGAGCCTTTCAGGTTTTACAGGCACAGCTCCAAACTTGTCTGTGCATGGCGTCTGGTATTGCAGCTCAGCCACATTGAAGTGAGTGGAGCTGAGCTGCAAAAGCAGACGTGGTGCACAGATGAGAGTGGGACTGTGTCTTGTGATCATAGGGTCCCAGGGGTCAGATCATTGCAAACGACACATTGCTGACATATTGTAGGGATAGATCACCAATATGCAAAAGTATCAACACCTTTGCAGAGACTGAAGACAGCTGTATGTAAAGGCAGGTGAGCCTAAGGCTGCCTGCAGATGGCCGGGTGAAATCCCACAGCGAGAATTCTGCCGGGACCAATGCGGAACTCGCCTCTCCTGCGGCTCCGGCTCTTAGATGTGCCGGCTGCTGGCCAGCCGACGCATGCGCGGAGCAGAACCGGGGCGCCGAGAGAGACATTTCTGTGCGGGCCTCTGCGAGATCTGCTCGCAGAAATAGAGCATGCCACGATTTTTATTCCGCGTGTATTTTCACTCGGACAAATCGGGGCCGTCTGCATAGGATTCCGTTTTGCAATGTAATCCTATGCAGGTGTCCAGGGGCGGAAATTCTGCGGAAAAATCTTGACGCAGAATTTCGGCCCGTGTGCTGGGGGCCTAAAGAATACCGGTGTGATGGATGTTACTATCAGCAGCAGTGATACATTGGAGGTTTATTCCACGCTGCTGCAAGTGGTCTGCAGAGAGGTCTCCTTCCTGAAGATCACCCCATCGAGCTGCTCTGATTGGCAGCTGTATCGGCCTCCTGGTTGGACACTGCGGCTGTCAATCACTGTTCTTGAGAAGCCCAATGGACAGAGAGGACAGAACTTCAAGAAGACACTTGGGGCAACTGGCAGCGTGGACTAATAGCTGATGATGGCTGCTGCTGACAGTAACCTCCTCCATACAAGTAGCCCTACTTCCCTGCCCCACAGCCGGCACCAGGGGATACATAGTGAACATGTATGTATACAGCTGTCATTAAACTCAATGATACAATCCGCACCTGCTCTTTCCTCTTCCCCTCCGCAGAGTGTGGCTGTCAGGGTCTCTTTCTTCTCTTGCCTAATGTAATGATGAAAAGCGGCTATGTGTGCTGCGGGAGCTGGCAGTGCTTGCAAGGCTGCTATCCCCCACAGCTGCTCCTCTGGAGGTGTCAGGCCCCTAATGACGCAGCCACCCAGTGACCCAGCCATGGCCCGCCATGGCCCGGCTGTGTACACGTCCCAACCGAGACTCCCGACTCCCATCACAGGCTGCCTGCTGCTAGTCCAGCGTTCCCAAAAGCCCATTGTGCAAGCGCGTCATCATTGTCTCTCTGCGAGTCTGCTGCATCATGGCTGCCTGCAGCAGACTATATTACAGGCCAGCGTTTTTGTCACAGCCTGCAGTCCCCGGGCCCCGACAAAAATACCGGCCTGTAACAGGGTCGGTAAAGAAAAAAAAATACCTGCACAGGCCTGGCGGTAAAAATACCGTCCGAGTGGCAACCCTACCGCTGGGACCACTGCAGGGGGTCCCCATTACCGCGGAGGCCACTGCAGGAGGTCAGTATTACTGATGGGGTATGTTTACTCGTGGCGGAAATGCTGCAGAGTGTCCTCAGCGGAAATTTCCGTGGCAAATTCCGCAGCATTTCTGCATCCAAAAAGCAGTCAAAATCTGCACCCTGTCTAGTTTAAAACAGCCCCATCCTTGTTATAACGACGGGGTAAAATCATACGTGGTGATAAGCCCTGCCCCCTGACGTGTTGGCACTATGCCATAAATAAGTGGGTTTTGGTTTGCACTTTGGGCATTCGGTCTCTAAAAGGTTACATCACTGCTCCTGCACACTTGCGTTTTTCTTGTGCGTTTTTTCACGCGATATCACTGCGTTTTTTTTTACATAATTGTCAATGGGACTTTCAAATGTTAAAAAGGCATCGCACAAAAATCCCAAAGCACCAACTTGTGATGCGTTTTTAACATTAGAAAGTCCCATTGACAATCGCGTTAAAAAAAACGCAGCAATATCGCAGTGTTAAAAAAACGCAAGTGTGTTTGAGCCTTTACAGGGAGCCCGTCGGCTGGATCATGGTGTCCAGACTACAGGCATGATGTTATAGCGCAGGAGGCGCTGAGAGGGTTAATGTATAGTTTTATGGGAAGACATTCAGTATTATTTGTATTCATGTCAACCTCTGCACATTGTGAGCTGAACAGTCAAGTGGGCGGTCCTATCAGTGATTGACAGCTACCTCTGTATGTACAGTCATTCAGATAGTTGTCAATCACTGATAGGACCGCCCCCTGGACTATTCAGCCCACAATGTGCAGAGGTTGACATGAATAATATACAAGTTAGGCCGGCTGCACACTGGTGAGCCCGTTCCTGCTGTGGCATCCGTCTGTGACCCCGGCTGACGACCACGCAGACCTGCATTATCTGTAATGCTGATGACCACGGAGGCTCGGCGTCAGTCACGCGCAGTACAGATTTCTTTTTTCAATATTTGTATTTGCCGTGCCGTCGCTAGAAGATGGCGTGGGAACCCACAGCCCATATGTAATGCCAGTTGTGTCTGATACTGTCTGATCGGCAGCCCAATCAACTTCAATGTAGGCCGTCCGCAGCAAAATAAAGCATTCTGTGATTTTTCTTTTTTCCTGCGCTCACGGGATACGCAATTCGTATCCGCGAGTGTGAAGGAAAAAGCAAAAGTATCTACCCTTCAATGCATGCGATTTGCTGTGGATGCTCCGTACGGACGCAGACCGGGGATTCCGCAATAGTAATCCGATCGTGGGAAGCCGGCCGTAAAGCTATATATCTGCTCTATAACCGGCATGTTCGAGCTGACAGATACCATGTAAAGGAGTTGTTGCAGATAAAGGTCTCATGTCCACGGACCGCGTGTTTACCGTGTATTATGCGTGGGCCACACAGCTGCGTGATACGTGGTAAATGGAGTCCATGAAGGTCACTGGACTTTCATTGATCCATACATGTGTGCCTGTAGATACTTCATATCGATACATGAGATATAGATGGCGGCGTGGTCTATTATCCTGTACCCCCCACACCGTGATCCCTGTACATTGGTAAAGGCAGCGTATGAAATGCCGTCTATACGCAATAGTGAAACAGAGAGGGGAATAAATTCCCCCTGCATATCTATGTGATCCGCGGGTATACGCCTTGCGCCCGCAGCCATGCGCAGTCTCTTGTTAAAGAGCTGCGGGGAGACCAGTGTTTAGCGCTTCGTTGGGGGGCATGAGCCGTTATGTGATAATGGGTTCCTCCATGAGACACCTAGTCTCCTCTGCCAGACGGCCGCAGGTCTCCTACCGGCAGCTCTGGGTCTGCCCAGTGACATGGTTACAGGCTGCAGCCGTGTCCCGCACATGGGCTGCAGCAGCTTATAACGGAGCTTTATGGGGGCGGGAACACATGGATTCTGCCATTTGTTATCTCGATGACTTCAGAACTTTTCTCTGCGGTTTGGTACAACAAAACTATAAATATTTTAGGTTTCCCACTTTTTCTCCCCCAATTATTATTTTAAAAATTTTTTTGCTTCGCTGCATTCAAAGACCCAGAACTTTTATTTTTCCACCAACGAGGCTGTAAGGGATTGTGTTTTTTGTGTGACGAGCTGCAGGTTTTAGGCTGCGCTCACGGGACTGATTTTCAGCGCAGTATCCGCAGCGGACGTCCCGCTACAGATCAGCCGCGGAATGCCTGCCTCTAAAGCCGCGCCGTTTGTGGGGGTGTTATTCTGAATCCCTCTGCGGAGCGCACCCCTTCATTGAGAGGCCGTGCGTTCTGCCTTGGAGACGGCCACATAATTGACATGTTGCGGGTGTGAATTCCGTGCCGCCTGTCCGTTTCCGCACGGGTTTTGGGGAGGTTATTTCCGCGGCATTTTGCTGCTACTGTAAATGCAGTTTACCTGGCAATTCACAGCCTTAATGGTCCTGTTGTGGGGTACATGTAATATGTTGTAGAACTCGTCTTAAAGGAGTTGTCTGAGTGGTTTATAATCTAAACCTGTTCCCCATGCAGTAACTGAACTGCCCGCCATATGCTCCCCTCCCCCGCTCAGTCCTGTTATTGGGGGTCACAGGCTGCTGTAGCATACCCGAGTATTGTCCCAGACTGCAGCAGTAACCCGTGGTCACACATACGGTAATGTAGTGCCCTCTGTAGCATATCCGAGTATTGTCCTGGACTGCAGCAGTAACCCGTGGTCACACATACGGTAATGTAGTGCCCTCTGTAGCATACCCGAGTATTGTCCTGGACTGCAGCAGTAACCCGTTATCACACATACGGTAAAGTAGTGCCCGCCGTAGCATACCCGAGTATTGTCCCGGACTGCAGCAGTAACCCATAGTCACACATACGGTGATGTAGTGCCCTCTGTAGCATACCCGAGTATTGTCCTGGACTGCAGCAGTAACCCGTGGTCACACATACGGTAAAGTAGTGCCCTCCGTAGCATACCCGAGTATTGTCCCGGACTGCAGCAGTAACCCATAGTCACACATACGGTGATGTAATGCCCTCTGTAGCATACCCGAGTATTGTCCTGGACTGCAGCAGTAACCCGTGGTCACACATACGGTAATGTAGTGCCCTCTGTAGCATACCCGAGTATTGTCCTGGACTGCAGCAGTAACCCGTGGTCACACATACGGTAAAGTAGTGCCCTCCGTAGCATACCCGAGTATTGTCCCGGACTGCAGCAGTAACCCATAGTCACACATACGGTGATGTAATGCCCTCTGTAGCATACCCGAGTATTGTCCTGGACTGCAGCAGTAACCCGTGGTCACACATACGGTAATGTAGTGCCCTCTGTAGCATACCCGAGTATTGTCCTGCACTGCAGCAGTAACCCGTGGTCACACATACGGTAATGGGTTTGGTTTTATTGTGGTCTCACAGTATAATATGCAGTTGACAATAATAAGCATCCTTTCTAGTGGTTGTCCGCTAAGGCTGTTGGCGCTCATGCAGAGCGTTTACACTGATAGACTCTCCGCTGGATCGCAGGCTTCTCACTCAGCGCTTCACCTTTCTGAGCAGGGAGCATTTAGACAGAACTACAAGCGATCAGCAATGGTTTTTAGGCTGACTGAAAAGTCAGTGTGAAAGCCTGTGAATGGAAAGTGGGCGATTTTTGTGCCTTTAATCTGCACGATTATCACTCACATTCATTCATTTGGACAAATTAGAGCAATAATTGTCCCGTGTAAATGGCCCATAACCAGGAAAAAGTTACAATAGACGAACCCCCGGGTCTCCATGGCATACACATGCAGAAGAGCCGCTGACATCGGAGCGCTGAAAAATTGTTTAAAAAACCTCTACGCAGAGTCGAAGGGTTGCAGGGAGATCTAGTGGATTAAAAGAAGACGCTCGCAGGAAGGCCGTCCAATTCATGATGTGGGACAAAGAGGCCTCCAAGGCTGACCAGGACTTGTCAGAGTCGCAGTAGCACCAATGTGTAACCCCTTCCCTCCACAGGACTTAAGGGTACATCCTGGCAGCAGAGTACTTCCTGCAACTGGACATACCCTTATGTCATGTGGATAGTGCGAAATCAGAAGAGATCTTGCGCTATACGGCACTGGGAGCCGGCTGTCACCAATAGCTGGCCTCCCTCTGCAACAGCCTAGGTTGCGGCATGGGAAGGGAGCGTGCTCCTTTTGTGACATCATTGAGCTCTCGCGATGTAATCGCAGAGTGCCCGGCTGGTTGCCGGGTATCCTGTATTACCACTGCCTATGATAGCTATAACAAGCGATACGGCATTGCAAGGGAGAAGTCCTGCAATGCCTTATCATAGCGATCATCGGTGATATGATGTAAGTCCCCCAGAGGAAGACAAATGGTGTGTATATTAAAAAAAAAAAAAAAAAAAAAGATAAAAATAATGTACATTTTTTTGTGCTTTTTCTCATATTGGCATAAAAATAGAAATAAAAATTCCTCATATTTGGTATCATTGTGTCCATAACAACATGTACAATAAGTTTAACATGCTTTTTATTCTGCACGGCAAAAAGCGTAAAAAAACGCTAAAAAACTGAGGCAAAAATGCTAATTTTTAGCGTTTTACCTCACAAAAAAATGCAATAAAAGTGATCAAAAAAGCCATATGTACCTGATAATGGTGCCAATAAAAACTACAGCTGGCCTCGCAAAAAAGGAACCCTCACAGAGCTCCGTCCATGGAAAAATAAAAAAGTTATAGAACTTTGAATGCAACGATTTAGAAAAAAAAGTTTTTCCAAAAAAGGGTTTTATTGCAGAAAAGTGGAAAAACTTAAAAAAATAAGATTTTTTTTCTCGTTGTAATCTTACCGGCCCGCAGAAAAAATGTATTGTGTCATTTATGCTGCATGATTAACGCTGTAAAAAAAAACAAAAAACTATGGCAGAATTGATGTATTTTCTCTGCCTGCTATCATACGTTCAATTTTAGAATGAGACCGAGCTAAATTTTAGAATGGTAGCGATGACACGAAGGCATTATCCAGCGCCGGATAGTGTTAAGATCACATTGTCTGGAGGGGCGTGGCCTGGCCGAGCGCTGAAATGGCCGCTTAATCTCAGAGCTCTGTGAGCAAAGACTTCCTAAAGCGACAAAAAGCACTTGGATCGACTGCCAAACACCGGGAAAAGGCTGATACCGGGCTGCGAGAGGTGGTGGAGACGTGGCAAGCCGTTCGGCACCTTATACAGAAGCCTGGAAGTACTCTTCTACCCGCACGTTCTCCTGCAAGCTTTAACACCAGCGGCCCCTTTGCAAGCTCCCTACGGGCCGGAGAGAGGAGAAACGGAGCTGCCGCCCGACTCCTGTACATCCCAGGTCCTGCTACAGCGATCGGGATAAGAGGTACACTCACTGCTACCGCGCTGTGATACTCCACAAGACGTCCCACTTCCCACACAAACGTCTGGTCCCCGCGCAATCTCCTGCACACCACAGCTCCGGCGGCCCCGTCTCAGGTCACCTCAGTGCCGGGGGGAGGGGGGACAGAGCCACCGTCTGACTCCTGCACTTCCCGGGTCCCGCAGCAACGATCGAGGGGAGGGGGGCATCCACGGCTGCCGCGCTGTGTTACACCACAAGCCATCCCGCAACCCACACAGACGACTAGACCCCACGCAATCTCCTGCACCCCACAGCTCCGGCGGCCCCATCACAAGCCACCTACGTGCCGGAAGGAGGGGAGACCGATCTGCTGTCTGACTCCTGCACATCCCAGGTCCTGCTGCAGCGATCGAGACAAGAAGAAGCTACTAAGTTACATCACCTGTTTAAGGCTTTCTCCTGGAGATGTCCCGACGCAGAGGCCAGCGTCCGCATCCAAAAAGGCTGGATGATTTTTTCTCAGCGCCGACAGCCAGACAAGCCCTTGCAGCGAGCGCTGCGACTTCTCCCTCGTCCAGCGCGGGAAGCAGAAGAGAGGGCTCTCTCTCACCCCCAGCTCACAGAAGATCCCCATCAGAACTCTCATCCAGACAAACGGTGAGTGAAATTGCCGACACACCTGCTTCACACAGAAAGGCAGAAAAAAGACACAGTAGTGCCCCACAGCATGCCCACAAAATGGCGCCCGGCACTATCAAACATATCTCACAGGAGAATTCTGCACTAAATAGCCCAAATAAACACAAAATAGGGCCCCAAGATCGTTCTTCACCGGAGCGCTCACCATACATCTTAGAAAATGAGATACAAGTACCTCCTGCACATAATAAAAATGCAGAAAAAAGGAATAGCATATCCTCACATGCTGCCCACAAAATGGCGGCGGCTTCTTCTTTACTCCTGTTGGAAGACATGTCTCCCACAGTAAGCCCGCTCAAACAAAGACCCAAGATAGATGATATATTAAACAAAGAGCAACAAACCCCATCTCTAAAAGAATATATCACAGCTCTTCCTTCGTCCTCCCAACCAGCATCTGAATCATTTATTAAAGAGATGGTAATCGCTTTAAGCGACTCCCTACAACTTAACTTCAACTCCTTGAGAAAGTCCCTGAAAACCACAATAGAGGACATAGAAGAAAGAGTATCACACACAGAAAATAAAATGGGAGAATTCTCGCAGTCGCATAATGCACTAATAGATGCGCATTATGAGCTGGTAGATGAAGTTGCCCAACTAAAAACGAAAATTGCGGACATGGAGGACAGGAACAGGAGAAACAATATCAAAATCCGTGGAGTCCCGGAAAATATTATAACATCTGAGATTCCTGCCTACTTAAACCGCCTAATGGCTACTTTGCTTCCTAATGCCTCCAATCTAGATCTATCTATAGATAGAGTGCATAGATTACCGAAGCCTAGATATCTTGCCGAGTCCATCCCAAGAGATATCATCGCAAGGGTGCACTTTTTTCAGACAAAGGAAGCTTTAATGTTAGCAGCGCGGAAATCTAATCCGCTACCAGCTCCCTATGAAAATATTCATCTATTTACGGATCTATCTAAAGCCACAATGCTGGAAAGGAAGAAATTCTCTTTAATTACCATGGCTTTGCGCCAAGCAAAAATTCCTTACAGATGGGGCTTCCCGACTAAAATTCTGATAAGAAGAGACGACACTACCCACGTCTTTCTCAATCCAGAGGACGCTACCCAGATCTGCAGAAAGTGGGGCATAGCTCTCCCCTCGCCACAACACCATCAGCCTCCACCGAAAAAACCTCAAGCAGTAGACCAAGAATTACCCTACAAATGACTACCACTAAAGAAGAGGAAGTCTTCTCCTTTAAAAATAATTGGTGGCTGAGCTCGGCGTTTTCCAGGCGAACTTTTTCCCCCCACCATCATTGTACAGGTTTCTTAACCTGAGACAAATTCTACTTCGTCACTTTACATCTGGAAAGTGATTTGTTTTCTGTCTCTTTCAAATTTATATTCTGTAACGTTATAATCTGTGAAAATAATTCAGCTCTATTAAGAAAGTGTTAACATTTTGCTGTACAATAGCTAGTTTCTAGTTACTTTTTACAGTAGTAAATTTTACTTGCTCTCAGGTCCAAATAACATAGGATCTTCCACGTCTCAACTCTTTAAATCCCAAACATAACAGAAAAAAAAAAAAAAATGCCAATTAAAATTCTCTCTTTAAATGCGAACGGGTTGAATTCCCCCTTTAAACGTTCCTCTCTTTGGAGGGAAGCTGTATCTTCTAGAGCAGACATTCTATGTGTCCAGGAGACCCATCTCACTTCCCCCACTTTTCCAGTATTAACCCACAAAAAGTTCCCCAAGATCTACACAGCATGTGCCCCTAAAAAGCAAGCAGGGGTCCTAATAGCATTCAGAGATACTATCAATACCGAAATTCTCACACAAAATGCGGACTCTGCAGGTAGATACCTTATTTTGACAGGGAAGATAAACTCCAAACCTTTCACTCTAGTGAATCTATATGCACCCAACCATGCCCCACTACGTTTCCTAAATAAAATAATGAGGAAGATCAGGAAATGTGAAACGGGAACTTTAATAATATGCGGAGACTTCAACGCAGTCCCCGACAAAATACTTGACTCGTCAAGAGGACTCCTGAGATCCTCCCCCTCCCTATTACCCTGGCTACAGAAAGAGAATCTGTTTGACACATTCAGATGTCTAAATGCATCTTCGAAAGAATTCTCATTTTACTCGGCCAGATATAAGGCTTTTTCCAGAATAGACCTTATTCTAGTCAACAAAAACGCTCTCCCGTGGCTTAAAGAAGCCCAAATAGGCACAATAACCTGGTCCGACCATGCCCCAACAGAAATTTCCATAAACTTGGAAAACACACAAGAAAAAGCAAAAACATGGAGGAATAATGTATTTCTCATGAAAATTCCAAAATATTGCGAAAAGATACTAACGGACCTTAAGGGATATTTTGCAAAAAACACCACCCCGGAAGTATCCCCACTAACCATATGGAATGCTCATAAAGCATATATTAGAGGAACCCTAATCAAAATTAGCTCGCATCATAAAAAGGAAAAAATGAAACAGTTGAATACACTTACTACACAAATAACCAATACAGAACAAATATTACAGAAATCTCCCACAGAAGACTTGCATAAAGAACTTTTTGATCTTAGGCATAAACTTAGAAGTATTTTGCTAGACAATTACGACAGAGAACAAAAATCTTCCCGAGCCACTTTCTATATTTCAAACAATAAGCCCTCCCGCATGTTAGCCAAAATAGTTAAAAAAAGAACTCAAAAATCTTTGATTCCCTACATCCTGGATCCAAAAAACAAAAAAACAAAAATTTACCATCCTACTCAAATATCAGAAGCCTTCCGACAATATTACAGTAAGCTTTATAACCTAAAAGATGATGCAGAAACACCCCAACCAACAACCCAAATAATAGACTCTTTTTTGGAAGAGATAAAGCTCCCATCCCTTTCACGGAATCAGCTTCTCCAACTAAACATTCCCATAACACCATTGGAACTCAAAGATACCATCCACTCTCTAAAACCCCAAAAAGCACCCGGACCAGATGGTTTTTCAAACGATTATTATAAGGCTTTCCACTCACCGCTCACATCACACATGGCAGAAGCATTCAACCAAGGCATACAACAACGCTTTTTTCCCCCAGAGATGTTGGAAGCAACGATTGTGACCATACCCAAAGCAGGGAAAGATCCCGTCTCACCCGCCAACTTCAGGCCCATATCGTTGCTCAACTGCGACATAAAGATTTATGCCAAAACAATAGCCTGCAGACTCCTAAAAATTCTACCCAACATAGTCCATTCGGACCAGGTCGGCTTCACTAGCGGAAGACAGGCATCGGATGCGACTAGAAGGATCATAAACCTGATCCACAAAAACACTATCACACACACTCCTTCAATTCTGGTCGCGCTTGATGCGGAAAAAGCATTTGACCGCCTCCATTGGGAATTTGCTTTTTCCACACTCAATAAATTCGGATTTAGTGGCACTATCTATAACGCAATAACTGCACTGTATACAAATCCATCCGCAAGGGTACTAGTTGACGGAACCCTATCAAATTCATTTCCCATTACCAATGGTACCCGTCAGGGTTGTCCTTTGTCACCGCTCCTGTTTACGCTGGTCATGGAACCTCTAGCTGAGCATATAAGAAGTAACCCGGACATACAAGGTATCCACGCAGGATTCCGACAACATAAAATTAGCCTATTTGCGGATGACATCTTACTTTCTCTCACTAGTCCACTACATTCTCTCAGGAAAGTCCATCACACCCTTACTAAATTCGCAAAAGCATCCTTCTACAAACTAAACATTACTAAATCCCAAATTTTAGGCATGCATATAAACGACACACTAAAACAAGATATTAGCAAAGAATTCCCGTTTCAATGGCAAACTAAAAGTATCCCGTATTTAGGAATAAAACTATGCTGTCCTATTTCAGAACTAGCAAATGCCAACTACCCCCCCCTGCTAAAACAACTACAAAATGAACTAGACTCCTTCAGCAAACGGCCTCTATCTTGGCTGGGAAGAGTGATATCATATAAGATGATTATTTTACCCAAAATTCTTCACTTTTTCCGAACCCTACCATTACAAATTCCAAAACAAACAATTGAAAGCTTCCAGAAACAACTATCTAAGTATATTTGGCAAAATAAAAAACCAAGAATGGCATTATCCACATTATCATTAAACAAAAACCAAGGAGGATTGGGTGTCCCTAACTTGGAATCTTATCGTAAAGCCACGATCCTTAGCCAAATACCTTCCTGGCTACGGCATAACCCTAACTTAAGCTGGCCAACTTTAGAACTAGAGCACAACAGTCAAAGACCTCTATCCCTCCTTCTACATGCTCTCACTCTAACCACATTCGCCCCCAACCTTAAAAAACATCTAATATTGTCTGGACTCTCACCCCCGATGAAAGCTTCAATAGAAGCCTGGAAAGAACTCCTCCTAAAATCCGAGAGAAATTCTCCCGTTACCTACTACAACATACCCCTTAGAGCACTAGAATTTCTTATACCCAACCTTAGGCTAACTCCATGGATAAACAGTGGAATTCACTACATCTCAGATTTGTTTTCTAAGGACCATCTGTTATCCTTCCAAGATCTTAGATCTAAATTTCATATCTCAGCAACTGAAGGATATAAACATATGCAAATTGCATCGCTTCTTTACGCACAGAATATTAATTCTCTGAAAATCCCAAAAGTAGTGCTTTCAATATTAAACAACACCCAAATGAATGCAAAGACTAGATTTTTCTATGACATTTTCACTGGTATGTTGAGACCTTCCAAAAAATGCCACTTATTAAACTGGGAGAAAGATCTAGAGCTGGAAATTCCCAGAGATCAATGGCTGAAAGCCTTCAAATGGGCTGGACAAGCCTCGCGAGGGGCAAATTTGATAGAAACCCATTTAAAGGTACTCACGAGGTGGTATTTTACTCCAACTCTTCTGAAATGTAGAAAATTAGCCCTAGATGACAAGTGTTGGAGGGAATGTGGGGGGCAGGGATCCCTGCTTCATATTTTCTGGTCATGCCCACAAATAAAACCCTTTTGGAAGGAAACCTTCCAATTATTGCGAGACGTGTTCAGGGGGAACTTTCCCTTTAGCCCGAAACTGGCCCTCTTTCTGATAGACCCAGGTGGGATAGACCCCCACTCTAAAAACCTCATAGGACATATCCTATTAGGTGCAAAATATCTAATTACTAAAAAATGGAGGTCCGAAATCCCACCGAATCGCTCAGAACTTATTAATCTAATAACTGAACATAGTTCATATGAGAAAATACTTGCTTTACGCAGCGACAGGATTTCTAAATTTAATGAGACGTGGAATCCATGGTTAAGAAAATTCTCAAAATTAGAATAAAGTTCGTGTGGTCCTATGTAATATTTGCTGAGTAAGTTTCACTTACAGGCCTTGTTCCAGGCCTTCTTTAAGTTTTTGTCTATCAATATATTTTAACCTCCCCTCCCTCTGCTCCCACCCCCCCCCCACACCTCCCAACCCCCCCTCCCCCCCCTACCCCATGTGCTCCCGTATTAATACTCACCTACTTTCTTCTTTCTTTAGAAAATTAGAAAATGCTTTGTGACAAACTTCTAGCTGAGTTCTTTACTCCAACCGACTTATAATGTAATTGGATCCATATTATATGTCACTTATTGATGTGATTGTTTGTAAAGTTTAATGAACACAAATTTTCATGTAAGCAAGCTTTTCAATAAAAATTTATTGTTGAAAAAAAAAGATCACATTGTCTGGGAATAAGTTTATTTTGTATGGAATGCCCTAAGGGGATCCCCTTAATTAGTGGGTTGGATCTTATTGATTCTGCTAGGGATTCCATTAGTACAGAAAAGATTAAATCGGAGAGAGGGCCGCTCTGGTGAGTACCGTTGTCTGACGGGGATGTTTAATGGCATTTAAGAATGAATTTAGGAAAGAGATCGGACAAAAGTTACTTGGGGAGTCTGGAGATTTACCCTCCTTTGCAAGTGTTATAATAGTTGCTTTGAGGTTTTTGGGGGGAAGGTGACCTGAATGTATTGCCTGATTGAAGAAGTTCTGAATGTGCAGGAGTAGAATATGTCAAAAGGTCTTAAGATATTCATTTTCAAACCCATCTGGACCCGCAGCTTTGCCCACTTTTAGAGATTTGATGGTTCTATTTCCTGGTCTGAGATGGGATTGTTGAGACCTTGAAGTTGGGATGAGGTGAGATGCAGGGGGGAAATTTACATGAAAAAGTTTTCAACAAAGTGCTCATGAAGTTGTGGAGTGTAGCTATCATTTGAGAGGTAATACAACTTGTGGCAATATTTACTGAATTTGTCAGCGATGCCTTGGGGGATTTAGGATTCTTTTTTTTTTCCTGGGAAAGGAGAAAAGGAATTCTAGCTTTAGCCCGGACCCCCTTGACCACCTTAGCCATGAGGTATACTGGCTTTGTTATGGAAGTTGTAATATGACATTTTAGGTTTTTTTTATTGTATTTCTCGTGGTCTAACACTAGATGTACCTGTAAGGCCTCATTCACATGAGCGACAAGGTTGTGTGATTTTGTCGTGTTGCGATAATGCGACAGATCACGTGTTCGTTCAGCCCATGCTTTCCAATGGGTGAATTCACACCTACGATGTTTTGGAGTGTGCGACATCCAGACACAAAAACCTCACGGGTCCCGCGATATGCACGCGACTCATGAGGTTTTATTGCCCATGTTTCCCTATGGAGCCTTCCTCTCTGTTGCATCACACGAAAACGTGATTTTTGTGCGGTGTGATCCAACTTTGACAGTAGGGAATCCTACTATCAAAGCCCTAATCTAAGCCCTATCTGCCGCTTCTCCCCGGGTTCCCGTCACTGTTCTTCTTCATCTCTTCTGCCTGGGGATTGAAAAATACCCACCTCCTGGAAGTGCTGCCTCTGATTGGCTGACGCTTAGCCAATCACAGCTATTTATCGAGCATTGGCACTGGAATTTTTTTTAACTGTGGCATCTGACCCAATTGCAATGCAGGAAGATGGCGCAATAACTAAGCTGGACAACAACAGTAGCAGAAGAATACTTTATTCCACAGGAGACACAAAGCATAGCAATCAGTCACAAAGGATATAAGATGATTGTTACATAGTCTGTATAAGAACTTTGTGGTTAAAATAAGGCCTAATGCCCACGCCATGACGGGCTCCGCCAGCGGAATACGGCAGCAGGGTCTGTCACAGCGCCACCCCCTCAAAGACCCCATACTCACCTCCCGGATCTGCAGTGCGAGGTATAGTGTGACGGCTGGCTACCATTGACTACAATGGAAGCCGGCCGTGCCTATTCCCACGGCAAATAGGACATGCCGCAGGTTATTTCATGCTGCGGAATTCCGCTGTAGAATTTCGCAGCGTGAACATTGAGCTGTTAGATTCAACAGAACCTAATGGCTGCAGTGTAACGCTGTGGATTTCCGCCGCGTTTTATGCGTCGGAAATCCGGCCGTGGGCATTAGCCCTAATGGTAGGCGCTTAGCCTGGCAGTTACAAATCCACTTCCCAGCTCACCCTGGGTTGACTGCCCCTCTGTACAGACTTCTAGCTAGTGGTCCAGAACCATTCCACCTTAGTAGGAACACTTCCTGAAGGTGACTTTCTCCAGGCCACATCTTACAATGACTCATCACCTAGTTCAACCGGCAAGATATCGGGGGTTTTGAAGTATCTTTATGCTTGTTAGACTCCGTTTTGGTCTTGTACACCGGTCAGTCTTAGGCTTTCAGGCACTGTTGCACATACTGCCATTACATGAGTACAGCAACCACGAGGCACTTGTTGGAGACATGTTATAGTCTCAGGCTGTGGCCCTGAGGCTCCCTTTCAGTCTTTCTACGAAATATTCACAGTGTGATACCCTTTTGATTGAACACAAGAAGCAGAATTGCTGACAGGTTATATCTTCCTCTTCTCTTGTGTCGTCCTCCTCTTCTTCTCCTCTCGTGGCATCTTCTTCTCTCGTGGCGTCCTCTTCTCCTCTCGTGGTGTCCTCTTCTCTTCTCGTGGCGTCCTCTTCTCCTCTCGTGGCGTCCTCTTCTCCTCTCGTGGCGTCCTCTACTCCTCTCGTGGCGTCCTCTTCTCCTCTCGTGGCGTCCTCTACTCCTCTCGTGGCGTCCTCTACTCCTCTCGTGGCATCCTCTTCTCCTCTCGTGGCGTCCTCTTCTCCTCTCGTGGCGTCCTCTTCTCCTCTCGTGGCGTCCTCTTCTCCTCTCGTGGCATTCTCTTCTCCTCTCGTGGCGTCCTCTTCTCCTCTCATGGCGTCCTCTTCTCCTCTCGTGGCGTCCTCTTCTCCTCTCGTGGCGTCCTCTTCTCCTCTCGTGGCGTCCTCTTCTCTTCTCGTGGCGTCCTCTTCTCCTCTCGTGCCGTCCTCTTCTCCTCTCGTGCCGTCCTCTTCTATATGGGGATGTGTAGCAATCCACAACAGGGAATTTTTGGTCAATTTTGTTATGCTTTGTTTTTTAAAAATAAAAATTGTATGGGACACTGGGTGGTGGTGGAATTAGCAAGGAGAAGGGATTGTGGCTAGGTTTTGACTATAGCTTGACTACTCCTTCAACTGTATTATACTGTATTGTCCGATGCAACTTATAAAATATTTTTGAACCATATCTTTTTCTTCTCTCACACAGATCTTGCCTTGGTGACCATGAAAGGACTGCTGTGACCCCCAAAATACAGCAGCCCCTTCATACACATGATCAGTGAGAATGCCAGCGGTCTGACAGCACCAATTACATACTTACGGCATATCCAGGCTATATGTGAGTGTTACTTCACCGGACCCCTGTAAACTAGATTTTACGATCAGAAATAGAAAAAAATGACTCAGACCAAGGGTAGTAAGTTAAATAATGGAACATTTATTTTTATTCTATGTGTTTTGGTTGTTACCTCCCATCACTCACGAAGAGGGAACAGCAACACGCAGGACAGGAAAAATCCCCAGTGGAGGAAACCTGCAGGGAAACCATGGCTGCTGTACTGCCCTTCCTCTGGGCATACTAAGGGAGGTAACACTATAACGTGTGTAAAGTGAAGGCTTGTCACTATTTATGGGGACTGCGTGTGACTATTTATGGTGACTGCGTGTGACTATCTATGGTGACTGCGTGTGACTATCTATGGTGACTGCGTGTGACTGACTATTTACGGTGACTGCATGTGACTATCTACGGTGTGTAATGATGATGATTATTGAATGTGTTGATGGCTGTACGGTGTGTGTATGTGCACATGTATGGGTATGAGCCATCAATGTGTGAGACAGTGTCTGTGGGCATGCGTGTGACTATACAAAAGATACTCATCTTCATCAGTCGCAGCCGATGTCTGGGTCCTCCTCTGCTTGGCAGAATTTTCTCAAGGATGGATACCGGCGGAGGGTCTTACAGAGGATGCAGTCTGGATGCTTGAACCGTGTGTCGCTGATGAAGTCTTCCTCGTCCATCCTGAATATTGGAATAGCCAAGCTGTGATCCGGCTGCCGCTCTCTTGTCCATGCACAATGGGAAGGGCCCTCTGCCATCACCTAGAATGAAACAGTGTATCAATATCATTAGCACTACTGACTCTTCATCAAAGACCGGAGTATTTTATATGATTTCTACTAACCAGATCACAGGTAGTTCGGTCCACCCAAGCTCTAAATCCCATCCGGCGGAGCAGCTGGTCCTGATGCTGGAAGAGTACTTCTGTATTCTCCATCCAGGTGTTTCCTAGGGCCCAGGGGTAGATCTGCCACCGAAACGGGAATTCCTCTTCCATCTGATTGGCTAAGAACCTGGCAGAAAAGATTAAACGAGATGATAGAACGAGTCAAAACCGTGTAGAGCGGATTATCTATATAAGAAGGAGAGACCTGGAGAAAAGGGGAGAGCTAATGAACACTAGTGTTAGTAATGTTACCGGATCCTGGAATCCTCTCCGAATTTCACTCGGACTCTCCTGTTACTTGTTTACTATTCATTTTTATATTTACAGATCTGGTATAATAAAAGCAACTTACAGAGCTGGGAAGAAGTTCTTTCGATATTCCTCGGTACGGAGTCCGGCTCTCCTGAAGTACACGAGGACCATCTCCAGGAGGTACTGGTGGGAGGAGAAGGACAGTTAGAGGCTGCGACTACTAACAAGTAAAGGATATAATAACTACTCTGGATGAGTAAATCTCATTGTCACATCTAATAAGGACTATTATGTCACCAGGTTATACAGTGCGGTGTGTCTCCAGGCCTATTACACTAGCGTAAGTCCCTATATGTATATATGGTGAATATTCTGTAATATTACCTTGTCAGATATCTTCAAACATCCATCACAGGCGAGGAACAGCCAATGATATTTATCCTCTAGAAAAAAAAAGAAAATGATCAATTTGTTTAGTGACTACAGTAAAGTTACATAATTTAACCTGATTCAACACTACAACCATTGGAAAGGCCCAATGTGTCTTACCGAGGACATTGAGGAACGCTGCCATCTCCTGCGGTTGGGCCCGGTCATCCCTCCTCCTCTTCGGAGGGTCTTCCTCTTCCCTTAGAATGATCACTCTCATCCTTCAAATTTGATACAGACCCTTCAATCTGAGCATAATATCATGTATTTTTGCATTTTCATTTACATAAAGTCATCTTTTCAAGAATAAAAAAAATACTAAACTATTATAATATACATTACCATTCTCTTTTATTTACTAATCTATAGTCAGTTATATTACTTCTTGTATAGACCATGATCCGTGACTATCAACATGCTGCTGTGGAACAATTCCCCAGCACTAAAAATGTAATCTTATACCTTCATAAATCTAAGCTTTTTTAGTTTGTTAAAATTTTATCATTTAAAAAGAGATCCCTTTTCCTCTTCCATCCTCTGTCGTCTCGTCTGAACAGGGTACGTAGTATCCAAGCTACGGCGTCCATGATCCTTAACAGGGGAAATAAAAAGGGTTTATTAGGACAAACCCTTCCAGTGTAACTGCATTACACATGTAAATCCCAGTGCAGTCCCTATAGACCTGTCATTACATTATGTGTATGTGTCCCTATAGACCAGTCATTACATTATGTGTATGTGTCCCTATAGAGCTGTCAGTACATTATATGTATGTGTCCCTCCCCGTACAGTAACTGAGCCCTAGAAAGGGCTTCATAGCTTACCTGGAGGTCACGTTGTCTCTTCTACATAGAAAAGAAGAAATAAAGTGTCAAAGATTTGGAAGGGGGGGGGGGGGGGCGTGGCCTGCGACCAGCATGGAGAGTCGCAAGTGAGAGGAGCTCCCCAGAGGGGACATCAAAATCCGCTTATAATCCTGGCCTGACCAGAACTAGAACACCTCAAACAACACCAAGGGGTTCCTAATCCCCTACAGATAAGCCGGACCGCAGCTGGGGTCGATTGCAGCCTCCTGGCACCCATAATAGAGCTGCGGACTGTGGCGGGAGCGAGACGGTGCCAACGCCCTGCCACTTTCCCGCGCTCTGCACATAGCCTAACCCGCCGCCGCATCTTGCCGCCCGGCTACGCCGAGACTTCTGCGGGCTGCCCTCTCCCATTTGCCATCCAGCGGGAGACTCCTCTGAAACCCGGAGCTGACTGCACCGCTCCACTCAAGCCGGGGTCCCCCTACGCTATCCCCAGGCCGCGGAGGCCTGCACCTGATCGTAAGTCGGGTGGGGGCAACCCCCCTTACTGAAACCGCCAACCATACCCCTGCAGAGAAGGACACCCCGCTTACCCTGCATCCGAAGCCGGACCACCGCCACGAGACCTGCGCGGGAGCCACGAACCATCTGCCGGCTCCGACCACCCCGACACCGATTACCTGCGACTTCCTGGCGGCCGTTCCGATCCAGGTCTGATCTCGCGAGCTGGGGCTCGCTGCCCGTTCCCCGTCGGTGAGTGGCTGTTCCCGGCTGGATCCACGACGGGACAGTACGCTCCCCCTGCCCCGCCTGGAGCCGCTACAACGATGCCGAGCACCTGCCCCCTCTGAGAGACGCCGCAGAACATCTTTGGGCCTGCGCGGCTGCTCCGGGACCCGACGGAGGCTGCGATCTGCTGGAGCCACCGCACTGCAGCCCCTGCCGCTACACAGCAGCGACACCCGGCACCTCGCGGCGTGCCGTCCGCGGAGCTGCGCACCGACCCGATACCGGCCCCGCAGGCCGAGGACCTCTCCTCCTACCTCCGGTGCGGGCTGTGGCTGGCCCAGCCGCCTCTGACGGCTCACTCCCAGCGGCTCATCTCCGGTTTACCCTGCCACCACCGGACCACGGTGCCCGGGACTCTACACCCGAAGGGATTTCCTTCCCGGGTCCGGCCCTGCGGAGCCGGCGACAAACTGTAAGTTACCCACAAGGGGCTGAGGGACAACACCCAGGACTAACCATATAGACCCTCCACAGTCGCAGGCTTTGGCTAGGCGGCCAACGACAAAACCACCCTACCGCCTAAGATAACTGAGGGGCCGACTACCCTAATATTCTCCTACGAGCGGACTGGGTTGGACTAGACCAACAAAACAAGGGGCACCGCGGCAGACACTGACCTACCTCAGACCCTAAACCACATCGGCGGGGGCGGCCTGCTGTGCCCTGCAGCCGACGAACCGCCGCATTTGACTGCCGCAGCCCCCTGCCCCTTATACAGCGGCCTGACCTAGGCCAGAGATAATTGGGCGCTACCACGGTCCAGACGACCGAACACTCTCCTCTCAACAGCCCATAATAATACAAAGATACAGACCACTGATCTCTACAAGAATACACCGACACCATCTATACTACAGCGACAACCTTCATAACCCGCCGCGCCAATCTAACGAATTCTATCATGAGTACACGCGCTAAAGGCGGCACCGAAAAGTTAAAGGAATTCTCCCGCACTGAATCCCCTGATCACACCCCGCGTGCAACGCGACCCACACAGACGAAACAGTCTGAAAATGAAACAAGGCAAAACCCAGAACCCACCATGCGCCAACTTCTAGATGCGATCAACACTTGCAAAACCTCTCTTACTAACAAAATAGAGGAGATCAAATCCGACGTCTCCCTGTTAAGACAATACTTGCATAATATGCGTGACAGAATACGGGAGATGGAGGACCACGTCTCCAACGCAGAAGATTCACTGCGCCCACTAACTACAGCGCTCAAAAAGGCAACAAGAGCAATAGAATTCTGTCAGTCCCAAACAGATGACTTAGAAAATCGCTCGCGCCGTAACAACCTACGCATAATAGGCCTACCCGAAAAATCAGAGGGCTCTCACCTGGAAACATTCGCTGAGACTTGGTGAAAACGTTACTGGGAGACGACACCTTCTCTACCCATTTTACAGTAGAAAGAGCCCATCGAGTCCCTACGAAACCACCACACCCGGGAGCCCCCCCCCCCCCCCGCGCCCCTTTATAGTAAGGATCCTAAACTGCAGAGACCGAGATGCGGCATTGCGCCAAGCCAGACTAAAGGGCCCATTAAAGTACAATAATACAGCGATTTCCATATTTCCCGACTTCTCTGCCGAACTACAAAAACAGAGAGTCACCTTCACAGAAGTGAAGCGGAAATTCAAAGAAAGACAAATCCCCTACTCAATGGCATACCCAGCTCACCTACGAATAGTAGCCCAGGGAAAAACGGTCTTCCTCCAATCTCCCGCAGAGGCCCTGGAGTGGCTAGATATGCATTCTGAAACACCAAGAGGATGAATGACCCCATCATACTTAGCAACAGGACTTTAAACGTTGCTGCAACCCAAGTTCTCGGCGCCCCCTCGATGCATAGGCGGTGTGAAACATGGCCGAGGCAACCTTAAGTTACTTCTGAGACCCGGCGGTCAGCCTTAAAGGGGTTGTCCCGCGGCAGCAAGTGGGTCTATACACTTCTGTATGGCCATATTAATGCATTTTGTAATGTACATTGTGCATTAATTATGAGCCATACAGAAGTTATAAGAAGTTTTTCACTTACCTGCTCCGTTGCTAGCGTCCTCGTTTCCATGGAGCCGACTAATTTTCGCCGTCTAATGGCCAAATTAGCCGCGCTTGCGCAGTCCGGGTCTTCTGCTTTTCTGAATGGGGCTCCGTGTAGCTCCGCCCCGTCACGTGCCGATTCCAGCCAATCAGGAGGCTGGAATCGGCAATGGACCGCACAGAAGCCCTGCGGTCCACCGAGTGAGAAGATCCCCGCGGCCATCTTCATCAGGTAAGTAAGAAGTCACCGGAGCGCAGGGATTCAGGTAAGCACTCTCCGGTGTTCTTTTTTAACCCCTGCATCGGGGTTGTCTCGCGCCGAACGGGGGGGGGGGGGGGGGGGTTTGAAAAAAAAAAAAAACCCGTTTCGGCGCGGGACAACCCCTTTAAAGCTTAAAGGCCACCAAGAGACTCCCCCCAACAGCATAACATCTGCTACTTCTAATTAGATTGTAGCTAAATCGTTTCCCTTTTTCTTTGGTTTTCTATTTTTTTCCCTTCTCTTTTCCCTTGTCTCTTTATCCTCCCTCTTTCCTAACTCTTTTATTCTGTTGTTCTTTGGCACCCGCGTCACAATTTTAAAGAGATGTCAAAGATTAATGGTTCAAACTGTTGTATTCTGTTCTGCATTAATGTTTTTTACAAGCAGGCGCTAACACAACCCCTCCCCTCACACCCACCAACGCCCTACCTCCTCCCCCACCCAAAGGGCACAGACATGATAGCTAAACCTTACACCCACGTAAGCAATGACATCCCTAAAATGTCTTAGCTGGAATGTTCGGGGGCTCGGCACAGCACTTAAGCGAAGGACAGTGTTCTCATACATTAAACAAATAAACCCACACATCAGCTTACAAGAGACCCATCTCATCAGGGACAAGGCAGACACCCTCTCAAAACCATGGATCCAGTGGACCGCCCGCTCCTTCCACACCTCCTTCTCCAGGGGCGTCTCGGTACTAATTCACAAGTCGCTACGCTGGAACCCAATTGTCACCCGCAGGGACCCCGAAGGAAGATTCATATTTGTATACGGAGAAATAGACTCCAAACCATATGTCATCCTATCCATCTACAACCCACCTCACAACAATCTTCACCTTCTGCAGACCGCCATAGCGTTTGCACATCATTACCCGTTGGCAGGAGTGATCTGCCTAGGTGACTTTAACATGATAATGGACCCTACTAAAGACAAATTTCATACACCCCTCTCTAACCCCACTCCCACTTTAAATTCCCCTCTGAGACAACTAGTCGAAAGCGTCGGATGGGTTGACCTCGGGCGACTCTATCACCCCGAAACACGAGAATATACCTGCCACTCACCGGGCTACAACGCGTTGACAAGAATCGATTAAATATTCAGTTCCATGGAACTGGCAGTATACCTCTAAAACATAACACACTGCCCGAGAGGCATCTCTGACCACAGCTCTATACTGTTAACCCTAAAATTCCCTCAACTCAGTATAAAGCCCACTTGGAAACTGCACCCATTCTGGCTTAAGCTCATTGGACCGGATGACCAGACACCCTTCCACATCTCTCTATTCCTAGATGCCCATAGCGACAATACCCATCCCGCCTTGAAGTGGGACACTCTTAAGGCCTATATCAGAGGATTCCTTAAGTCGGCCATCTCATATATTAAAAAATCAACATCTCAGGCCGATAAAGAGATAGAAAATCAGACCCTAGAAGCCGAAAAAATATATATATCTTCCCCCACAGAAGCTAATAAAATAGCCTGGCTCAGTCTATCCCGACTCTATAGACACCAAATACATGCTAAAGCCAAACGCCAACTCTTCTTCTCCAAACACTACTTTGAGCTAGGAAACCAATCTAGTCACTTACTCGCCAATCTTATCAAGCGTGAAAACCAAACAAACACGATCCTCAAGATCAAAAATCAACGGGGAATGGAGTTCACTGATGCCCCGTCTATCACAAATTGCTTTAAAGAATTCTACGCGAACTTGTATACCTCTTCCTCTCATAACACGGTGGCAGACATCTTGGACTACCTAAAAGACTTAAATTTCCCAACCCTCTCTGAAGAGCAGGTTGACCTCCTAGAAGCCCCTATTACTTTGGAAGAGATTCAACTAATAATCCAAGACATGGCTCTCAATAAATCACCAGGACCCGATGGTCTCCCAATAGAGACATACCGCAAATACAACGAACAACTAGGCCCACAACTCCTTGAGGTACTAAACCAAGCACAGTTAGACAAAATACTCCCACCTTCATTCTATAAAGCCTCCATAGTAGTGATCCTGAAACCTGAGAAGGACCCTACAGACTGTATCTCTTACCGGCCTATATCACTGGTAAATACAGATTACAAGATCCTAACCAAAATCCTAGCCACCAGACTAAATCAGGTGATCCTTTCCATCATACACCCCGACCAGACGGGCTTCATGCCAGGAAAGTCCACGACCATAAATATCCGTAGAGTCCAAACAGCTATCCAACTAGGTAAGCAATATAACATGCCCTGGGCTCTGGTCTCACTTGACATGGCAAAAGCTTTCGATTCTGTGGAGTGGGCTTTTCAAGAAGCCTGTCTGATCCGCTTTGGATTCGGACCTAACTTTCAACAATGGGTCAAAACTGTATACAAGTCCCCAAGCGCAAATGTAATCGTCAATGGCATCCCATCGATGGAATTCCAATTGGCAAGAGGCACCCGACAGGGATGCCCTCTATCCCCGGCCTTATTTGCCATAGCCATTGAAGCACTGGCAATTCGATTAAGAAGCGCCCCCAGCGTGACCGGCATTAAATGGGCAGACCTTGAAAGCAAACTGGGACTATACGCAGATGACACAATCCTATTCTTATCGAACCCATCAAACTCCTTTGCCCAAGCTATGACACACATAGATAAATTCTCCCATTTCTCCGGACTATATGTCAACTGGTCCAAATTAACAATCCTCTACACAGAGACTGGCCCAAAAAATGACCCCTGCGTTGCAAGATATGGACTAAAACCAGTCTCAACATTCAAATACCTGGGGATGCTCATGTCATATGACCATAACAATGCAATAGCAGATAACATAAACCCACTCTTAGACAACATAAAACATAGACTGAAACGATGGGCTAAGCTACCACTTTCTGTTGCTGGGCGCATAAATCTCATTAAAATGGTCATCCAACCCAAATGTCTATACATATTACAGCATATGCCAGTGAGTGTCCCCAAACGCTTTTTCAAGTCCCTAAATTCCCTAATTATAACATTTATCTGGAACTCCTCCCGTTCCAAACGGAGCCGATCAACCTTACAAAGACCCAAAGAACAAGCCGGAATGGCCCTTCCGGACCTCCGGCTCTATTACCTGGCAGGGCAACTGCGAAATATCAGAGCCTGGGTCCTAGACAAAGAACTACCCATAGCAGACAAACAACTAGCTAAACAAGTAACATGACATAATCTCCTGAATTTTTTAGAATTCCTGGAATGCACTAAACCCACTGAATTAACCCCGCTTCATAAACTGGCTCTCAGCGTATGGAAAGAAGCAAAGACACTGCAGAATTACCAGGGTGTGATACCAGAACTTCCTCTTTGGAATAACCCCGGCCTTACCGCACTACAGTCCATCCCAGACCCAAAGTACTGGACAACCCAGGGGGTACACACACTAAAAGACATATACATAGACGGAACACTCCCCACATTCACGCAACTGCACGATAAGCTGCAGGCCTCGTACCTCCAACTATTCAGATTCTTCCAACTAAGACATGCTCTGAACTCTCAATTCCCTCCCACCTTGACCCGCATATCCAAGTTCCCCACAATAGGCATCCTCAAATCCCAAGGACCCAAAGGCCTAATATCAGCCCTATATACACATCTCCTTTCAGCAAAAATAGACCTCGGCCCACCCCCAGCATATGACAAATGGAGACTCACCATCACATCCCTTACACCTGAAGAGTGGCAGGACATCTCTGAATCCCATCTATCAGTGTCACCGGCCGTAAACAACAAGCTAATCCAATTATACATCATACATCAAGCCTACCTTACTCCCAACCGTCTGCATAAAATGCGAAATACCACCTCAGATTCATGCCAAAGATGCCACCAACCGAAAGCGGACTTCTGGCATCTGATTTGGGAGTGCCACTTCGTTAACGAGTTCTGGTCAAAAGTGACAGACCTCGTGAACTCACTTTTACGGCCCCCATTATCCATCGACCTGGACCCTAAGGTGGCGCTATTTGGTTTGCTGGAGGAGGAGATGTGGCCATACTACACTCGCGTTTTTCTTGAGAGAGCGCTGTTCCTAGCCTGTAAAGAGAGAGCCATAAAATGGATGGCAACAGAGCCCCCCTCAATCCCACACTGGATCCAAACTGTAAATACTGTAACCTCATATGAAAAAATCATACACCAAAACAGAGGCTGTCCGACTAAATTCCGAAAAGTATGGGGAGCCTGGCTAGACTCTCACTCTACTTTGACCACTGATTGAAATCTAAACCTACCCTATACTGACCCCCCCCCTCCCTCCCCGATCCCAACACCCCCCCCACCCCACCCCACTCATAAGTGCCTGAAAACTTGTAACTTTCCATTTTCAGGATCCGGAACAAAGAAGAACAGGACCTGAGTTTATTGTTGTTTTCATAAGTTCAAAAGTTTATTGTTACAAACGTATAATCAAATACCTTAAGAAATACAGTAACAAAATCCGTGTTAAATCGAACCAGGACTCTAACTGTATCCATATCACTATGTATCGTATAAATTTCTTTTCATTTTGTATTTCACAAATTGCCTATCAATAAATAAAACGAATTTAAAAAAAGATTATGTACAGATGGGACAAATTGTATCTTGAGTGTGATAGCAGTTTTTGAAGCTGCATTTCTCCGACAGAAATCTCGCAGAATTTCCGTGTGGTCATTCCGCGAGATTTTGGTCCTGTGTGAGCCCAGCCTAAGAGTCTAGCTAAAAAGTAGCCCATCTGTATATTATCTGTACTTAAAAAAAGTTTCATGCAAGTTTCCAAATAAGACTGGGATCCAAATTGAATGGGTCTTCTATTAAAGTAAGTGGAGCAAATAAAGACCATTTTAAAGGGCAAAAAAAAAGTGTCAAAGATTTAAGTTAATACAATAAAAAAAAATGAACGCTGCTCTATATTTATTGCTTATCACCCAAATATATCTATATTTATTCATAGATACGATTCCAAGAGAAGAGAGCAGCGCTGTGTGAGACGGTCCGGGCAGCGGAGGGATCCAGAGGCACAAGCTCCAGCCCATCTTCATATATTTATTTATTTTATTTTTTTTACACTAAAAGGAATGATTTTTCAGGGAAGTGCTTATATTTAAAGCTCTTCCCTGAAAATCACTTCAGGGATGCCAGCAGACCATTGCCTTCAATGGAGCCGCCGGCAGCAACTGCGGCTCCATTGAAGGCCATGCGTTCAAGACCTGTGGTGCACGCATGTCCTATCTTTACAGGCGCACGCCTATAAAACGCGAACATGTGAACACACCATAGGGAATTCAGTGGTTGTAACAGATGCGTGTTTTGTGCGCACATATGCACGCACATAAACGCGCTCGTTTGAATTCACCCTAAAAAGAAACAATTGTAGAGCTGATGATTTCTCTCACTGCTATCATAAAAAAATTAATAAAAGTTTTACAATAAAGTCTATGTACCCAAAAATGGAACCAATAAAACTACAGTTCGCCGCTCAAAAAACAAGCCCTCATACGGCCGTGCCGACGGAAAAGTAAAGTTATGGCTTTTGAAATGTGGAGATAAAAATCTCCCAAAAATCGTTTTATCCTTATGCCCAAAATAGGCCATGTCCTTAAAGGGGTTGTCCCGCGCCGAAACGGGTTTTTTTTTTTTTTCAATAGCCCCCCCGTTCGGCGCGAGACAAACCCGATGCAGGGATAAAAAAAAACAAACAGATAGTACTTACCCGAATCCCCGCGGTCCGGCGTCTTCATACTTACCTTGTGAAGATGGCCGCCGGGATCTTCACCCTCGGTGGACCGCAGGGCTTCTGTGCGGTCCATTGCCGATTCCAGCCTCCTGATTGGCTGGAATCGGCACACGTGACGGGGCGGAGCTACGAGGAGCCGCTCTCTGGCACGAGCGGCCCCATTCAGCAAAGGAGAAGGCCGGACTGCGCAAGCGCGTCTAATCGGGCGATTAGACGCTGAAGATTAGACGGCACCATGGAGACGGGGACGCTAGCAACGGAACAGGTAAGTGAATAACTTCTGTATGGCTCATAATTAATGCACAATGTACATTACAAAGTGCATTAATATGGCCATACAGAAGTGTATACCCCCACTTTGTTTCGCGGGACAACCCCTTTAAGGGGTTAATCAAAGTAAAGCCATGGAAATATTTCATCATAGTAGTAAAGTATAAAGTCAGTAATATAAATGAATGTTTCATGTATACAGAATTCTAGTAATAGGCATAGTAGTCTGGTATGTAAGGCCAATAAACCGAAGAATGAGGAATAAACGGCTACTAATTGTGTAGAAAAATACTTCTTTAGGCTAATTTATTTCATAATATAAAAAAAAACAACAGAGAGAAACAAGAATGTGGGAATAACTGCCAAACTACTGTCCATCCAAATATATATATAGCCAGACACACAGTATATATGTTTTTGGTGGTGGCTGTGCATGTGTCTTGGGGCTTTTAGCACCCCCCCCTGGCTGTTTGTGCTAAATCCCCGGTCACTTCAAAGGGATTATCTCCCCAAAATAATGTATCACCTATCCATAGGACACATGATAAATGGATGATTGGTGTGGGTCCAACCACTGGGACCCCCAGTGTTTGTGAGAATGGCACATCCCAAACCTCACTAAGTGAATGGAGAAGTGATTGCTCTATTTACTTAGTGAGACTTTGGGTCTGCATTATCATAATCCCTGGGGGTAGTAATCGCTAAAGTGAATGGCGATTTAGCAAGAACACGCACATATATGTTAAATAGAATGCACATGTGTTGGGAATACTGCAACAAATTCATCATAGATACATAATACTAAAACACAGAAAGAGCAAATACATCCAGTAGTACAAATAAAGTGTACAAAATAGATTACATAGAGAAGCAGAAGTACAAACTCGTGTCTAAATGTATTCAGAATCCTCCAAATATCCAAGTTACTCCAAAACCCCCATTATACAATTATGACGATACTAAAATTACTACTTTTTTAGGTTTTTCTACTTTTACTCAATTAAAACCCTTTTGGGGATTTTTTTTCTTTTCCATTGTTGCATTCAGCGTCCCATAATGTTATTTTTTCATGGACGTCGCTCTGTCAGGGCTGTTTTTTGTGTGAAGAGCTGTACTTTTTTGCATTTTGCGGTACTTACTGCTTTTTTAATCACTTTTACAGCGTTTTTTTGGGAGGTAAAATTAACAAAATAAGCCTTTTGCCTCAATGTTTTTTTTTTCTTATGGTTTTTGCCATGCAGAATAAATAGTGTGTTCAGTTTATTGTACGGGTCGTTAAAGATGATTCAAAATGTTTGGCTTTAATTTTTACAAAAATTTAAAAAGTGGAAAGTTGTTTTTTTTTAACACCTTTTATGTCCCTGTAGGGAACTTGAATCATAAAAGCTCTGATCTCCATGAGAATGCATTCCATGCCCTCCATGAGTAGCACTGCTTGTATAAGGTTACCTGTACATGCTATAGATCTCCGTAAAGATATGGTGATTTCCACTGATTCCCAGCTGCCCTCTGTACAAGTCCATGTGCCGCCTGGCATTGACGGCAATCACCAGAAGTCCACATGCTTTTCTGCAGCGTCTATGGGCAACCTCCGATATTTTCACTGGACTAACTAGAAATTGTTTTCTTCTTTTGCCTACCTTTGCATAGTTGCATTAATTAACCCCTTCCCGTCACAGGGCATAACTGTATGTCCTGGCAGAGAGGTACTCAACACAACAGGACGTACAGTAACGCCCTGGGGATAGCACAAGATCATAAGAGATTTTGCGCAGTCCAGCAGCGGGAGTCGGCTGTCACCGATAGCCAGCCTGCCACTGCAACAGCGGGGTCGCATCGGGACAGTGACACCAGCCCCCCCGCTGTTAAAACCCCTTTCCATGTAAAGGGTCCACAGTGGGAGAGCGCTCCCTCCGTGACGTCATCGGACTCTCGTGATGTAATTGCGGAGAGCCCGACAGGTTGCCATGGCAACAAAATGCCAAATACAGGCGGCCTGCATTGCCAGTGTCTATGATTGCTAATACCAGCGATAAGGCATTGCAGGACAGAAGTCCTGCAATGCCTTATGATAGTGATCATAGGTGCTAATGTACAAATCCCCTACAGAGACATAAACAGTATAAAAAAAGATAAAAATAATGTAAAAAAGAAAAATGTAAAAAAAAAAAAAAACTTGTGCTTTTTCCCACATTAGCACAAAAAAACAACATATTTCGTTTCTGTAATGGCGCATACAATAAATTGAACACTCTTTTTATCTGCATGCTCAAAAGCTTAAAATAAACAAACTAAAAAACTAAGGTAAAATGCTTTTTTTTTCTTTCATTTTCCTGCCCCAAAAAAGTGATCATAAAAGCTGTGTGTACCCTAAAATGGTACCAAAAAAAACTACAGCTCGTCTCACAATAAATTAGCTCACAGAGTTCCGTCCATGAAAAAATAAAAAAGTTATAGGACTTTGAATGCAGCGATTTAAAAAATAATAACTTAAAGAAAAAAAGGTGTTTTATTGTGGAAAAGTAAAAAAAATAAGACTTTTGTTCTCATTGTAACCGTACCGACCCGCAGCAAACATTTATGGTGCGATTTATGCTGCATGATTAACGCTGTAAAATTAAAATATGTGACAGAATTGATGTTTTTCTCTTCCTGCTGTCATAAAAGTTTTACAATATAGTCCTATGTACTGAAAAATGGCACCAATACATACTACAGCTCGCCACGCAAAAAATAAGCCCTCATACGGCCGCGTCAACGGAAAAAGAAGATTTGATAGAAAAAAGAATGTGTAGAAGGTTTTCTTTTCCAATGATAAATAATATGGAAGTCAGACTATGGAACATTAAAAAATGTGTGAATATACTCTTTTAGGGTGCACTTACAGCATATTACAGCGGAACAGCGTGTCAAGAAGTAGATAACACTCCGTCACACAGGGCAAAGATAATCATATTACACTGCAGCATGTTCCCCTGTAAAACACGGGCAGAGCTAGGCTGATCGCAGCCGGCATCAGTTCAATGACTATGACAAGTGCCAGCTGCAACCAGCGTTTGCCTGCCTGGGTAGATAGATATGAGATAGATATTTAACTTTTGCCTCCAATCCCAACAACCCTTTGAAGTAGGAGCATGGTTTAGCATCTGGTACACTTAAAGGGATTGTGCCACAATTACAAGTTAGCCCCTCCCACAGAAAACGTTCCCTTACCGCTCCCAATAAAACCCTTGTTTTACCGCTACCGCTGTCTCTGAGAGCATTTCTCATGCCATGCAAACTTATTTCTTGCTACTCCCATGAGGTGACCAATGGCAGACTAGAATGCAGGTAGTTTGTTTTCCTGCTGGGGCCCCAGTTACAACCCAATCACTAAACAATCATTAAAATCTGTAAATCAATTGATTCCGTTGCGGAGCTCCTAGAACCTTCCGTGCCGGCTGGGAGTTGCAGTTTTCCAAACTAACTCTCAGTAAAATGTATAGGTCTGCAGCTGGCAGGATATGCTGGGAGTTGTAGTGTAATAGATAACCACAAATAGACACCTGTCGGAAATGTCCCAACAGCTTAAGACTTTGGCCGCCTGCAGACGGGCGGAATTTCCGCCCCTGGAAGCTGCCATAGGATTGCGTTAACAAACGCAATCCTAGGCAAATGGCCGTGATTTGGCCATGCAAAATCTTGCCTGGCAAACAAATCGCGGCATGCTCTATTTCTGTGCGGGGCTCACAGAAACGTCACTCCCTGGCCACCAGCTCTACTCTGCACATGTGCCCGCTGCCCAGGAGCCGGCACATTAAAGAGCCAGGGCCGCGGGAGAGGTGAGTGCCCGCGCTGCTCTCTGCAGCCGCTCGGGTCACATGTATGCCGGGGGCTCAGGCATGTCTAGGCATCACTTGTTCTCCCTGCACAGCTCTGAGGCTTTTCAGCAGGCGGGAATTAAAAATGCAGGGAGAACAAGTGGCCACGCCTGAGCCACGGCAGCTGCAGACAGGTGAGTATATATTTTTTACTACAGCTAGGAATGATTTTCAGGGAAGGGCTTATATTTAAAGCCCTTCCCTAAAAATCACCGCAGGGGTTGCCGTCAGGGAATTGCTTTCAACGAGGCCACCGGCAGCAGCAGCGTTGAGAGCAAGGCTCTTAACCCAAGATTTTGCTCCTAAATCAAAGCAAAAACTCGGGAGAGAGCCTGCTCTCAAGTCAAAAAGCTTGTGAGCTGAGGCACTCTTAACCCAACGTATCACTGTATAAATATGCATGCCTCTTCGGATGTATTTCATTTAAACCTGAAGAAGAACCCCATGTTGGTTCGGAAGCTCGCTATAATATTGTGTATTTTTGTTAGCCATTAAAAGGTATCATATCTACAAGATTACTTGGTTTCTCTTGCTGGGAACAATCACATTTGGCTCTACTGGCTTACACTGTATTAAACCCTTGTTTTCATTATACATAATGACTAGAGATGAGCGAGCGTACTCGGAAAAGCACTACTCGCTCGAGTAATTTGCTTTATCCGAGTATCGCTGTGCTCGGGTCTGAAGATTCGGGTGCCGGCACGGAGCGGGGAGCTGCAGGGGAGAGCGGGGAGGAAGGGAGGTAAGATCTTTCTCTCCCTCTCTCCCGCCCGCTCTCCCCTGCTCCCCGCTGCCACTCACCTGTCAGCCGCAGCGGCAACCAAATCTTCAGACCCGAGCACAGCGATACTCGGATAAAGCACATTACTCGAGCGAGTAGTGCTTTTCCGAGTACGCTCGCTCATCTCTAATAATGACACATTACACGGATTATCATGTGGTGTTTGATAGCGATATATTTTGTGGTGTATAATAGTGATATATTATGTGGTGTATAATACTGATATATTATGTGGAGTATTAATTCTTGTATGGTAGTAATATATTTTCTTAGACATATAACAACATACTTGCTGCACACAATAGTTCATTTTCTGATGACACATTTCCTTATGATTTTTCCTTATTTTCATGTTATTCCTGTTTGAATCTTATAGAAATATTGTAGAATGTTGAAATAAAGTTGACTTCCTTATCTTTCACCTTATCTCACCTATAAAGGTCAGTTTCAGGTTGAAGGCAAGGTAAACTGGCCAATATAAATATGTATTTTATATTTTATGGTGTACTGGTTTTAAGATCATGTAGAAATATAATAACTCATTCAGCTCACTGCAGCAATATATTATATGGTGTATGATAAGGATTAGAGATGAGCGAGCATACTGGGTAATCTAAATTACTCGAGCGAGTATTGGCATTCTCGTGTAACTGCCTGCACGTCCGAAAAGATTTGGGGGGCCACGGGGGGGTTGGGGGGGGGGGGGATTGGGGAGATCTCTCTCTCCCCCACCACGCAACCCCCCGCCGCCCCCCGAATTGGACGAGCAGGCAGTTACTCGAAAATGCCAATACTCGCTCGAGTAATTTCCCTTACCCAGTATGCTCGCTCATCTCTAATAAGGATGTATAATTTATGTATATTATTGTAGCACGCTAGTGATATATTTTATGTATATTATGGGGAGTATGATAGTGATATCTTATGTGGTGCATTATGTCATATATGATAATGACATATTATGTGGTATATGATATTAATATTATATGTGGTGGTTGAAAGTGTTACATTATGTAGTATATGATAATGATACGTTATGTGGTGTCTTATGTGGTGTATGATAGTTATTAGAGATGAGTGAGCACACTCGTCCGAGCTTGATGCTCATTCGAGCATTAGGGTGTTCGAGATGCTTGTTACTCAAGACAAGCACCACGCGGTAATCGAGTCAATTCCATTTCCTTCCCCGCATGTTTAGCGCCATTTTTTAGCCAATAGCCATGCAGGGAAGGCATTACTACTTCCTCCTGTGATGTGCCAGCCCTATCCCACCCCCCTGCAGTGAGTGGCTGGTGAGATCAAGTGACCGCCGAGTACTTAAAGCGGTCCCGCCTGCGGCTCGCCTCAGACACACACTGGGAGAGATTAGGGAAAGTGCTGCTGCTTATTCATGGATAGTGTTAGTGTAGGATCCTGTCCTCAAGAACCCCAACGGTCCTTCTTAGGGCCACATCTGACCGTGTGCATTACTGTGTGGCTGGCTGGGAGCAGTTTTGCACAATTTTTTTTTTTTTTTAAATCTCGGGCTGTGCAGGTTACAGCTATAGCGTTCTAAGTCTGCAGTCTGTAATACAGAGTACAGGAAAAGTGCTGCTGAGAAAGGGACAGTAGTAGTGTAGGATTCTGTCTACAAGAACCCCAACGGTCCTTCTTAGGGCTACCTCTGACCGTCTGAATTTTACAGGGTTTCTGGTGGGAGTTGTAGTGCAGCAATATTGCACAGCTAGCCCTGTTTGCAGCCTTCCGTATAATTTTTTTCTGGCTGGAGTTTGCGTTACAATACCGCTCTCAGCGTGAAAGTGTGTGCCAATAATTCCATAATTTTTTACACCGCTCTGTGTCTGCAGTGAATTTGACGCACAGCGTATGGCCAACACAGCCACTGATAGAGGGAAAGCAATATACACACTATATAGCCTATATTCTCCCCCCCCCCCCCCCCAAAAAAAAGCTCCTTCGTTGGGCTACCTCTGACCGTCTGCATTTTACAGCGTGTCTGGTGGGAGTTGTAGTGCATCACTATTGCACAGCTAGGCCTGTTTGCAGCCTTCCGTATTCTTTGTTTCTGCCTGGACTTAGCGTTACAATACCGCTCTCAGCGTGAAAGTGTACGCAAATAATTTCATAATTATTTACACCGCTCTGTGTCTGCTCTATTCGTAATCCACCATGCTGATGGGTAGGGGTAGGGCTAGAGGACGTGGACGTGGACAAGGGCGCGGAGGTCCAAGGGAGGGTGTGGGCACAGGCAGAGTTCCTGGTCCAGGTGAATCGCAGCCGGCTGCTGCGGGATTAGGAGAGGCAAGTTTCTGGGGTCCCCAGCTTCATATCACAAGTTATGGGTCCACGTGGTAGACCTTTATTACAAACAGAGCAGTGTGAGCAGGTCCTGTCATGGATGGCAGAAAATGCATCCAGCAATGTATCGACCACCCAGTCTTCTACGCAGTCCACTGCTGCAACTCTGAATCCTTTGGCTGCTGCTCCTTCTTCCTCCCAGCCTCCTCACTCCATGAAAATGACACATTCTGATGAGCGGGCAGACTCCCAGGAGCTGTTCTCGGGTCCCTGCCTTGAGTGGGAAAAAACGGTTCCTCTCTCACCTGAGGAGTTTGTCGTGACCGATGCCCAACCTTTAGATAGTTCCCAGGGTCCGGGTGAGGAGGCTGGAGACTTCCAGCAACTGTCTCAAGAGCTTTCAGTGGGTGAGGAAGACGATGATGATGAGACACAGTTGTCTATCAGTGAGGTAGTAGTCAGAGTCTGAGGGAGGAGCGCACAGAGGATTCGGAGGAAGAACAGCTGGACGATGAGGTGACTGACCACACCTGGTTTGATAAGCCAACTGAGGACAGGCCTTCAGAGGGGGAGGCAAGTGCAGCAACAGGAGAGGTTGGAAGAGCCAGTGGGGTGGCCAGGGGTAGAGGCAGGGCCAGAGCGAAGAATCCCCCAACTGTGCCACCTCCTCTAAACCCTCCCTCTCCTCCGCCTCCTACGCAACCTCTACCTCTCAATTAAGAAATGTGAGCAGCATGTTACCAGCAGTCGGTGTGGCGTGGCGCGGCAGCACAGCAGTGGCCAAGCGTCAGCAGGACGTGCTGAAACTACTCATCCTAGGTGACAGGAGGCACATGGCCCCCGAACTGTTGAAGGGTCTGACAGAGCAGACCGACCTCTGGCTTTCGCCACTGAGCCTCCAACCGGGCATAGTCGTGTGTGACAACAGCCGTAACCTGGTGGCGGCTCTGCAGCTCAGCAGCCTCACACACGTGCCATACCTGGCCCACTTCTTCAATCTGGTGGTTCAGCGGTTTCTGAAAAACTACCCGCACTTGTCTGACCCGCTCAGCAAGTCTGCGTACATTTCCGCAAGTCCACCACGGACGCTGCCACCCTGCGGACCCTGCAACATCGGTTTAATCTGCCAGAGCACCAACTGCTGTGCGACGTGCCCACACAGTGGAATTCTACGCTGCACATGTTGGCCATGCTGTATGAGCAGCGTAGAGCAATAGTGGAATACCAACTCCAACATGGGTGGCGTAGTGGTAGTCAGCCTCCCCAATTCTTTACCGAGGAGTGGGCCTGAATGGCAGACATCTGCCAGGTCCTCGGAAACTTTGAGGAGTCTAGCCAGATGGTGAGCGGCAACGCTGCAATCATTAGCGTAACCATCCCGCTGCTATGCCTGCTGAGGAGTTCGCTGCAAAGCATAAAAGCCGACGCTTTGCGGTCGGAACAGGAGACGGGGGATGACAGTATGTTGCTTGATAGTCAGAGCACCCTCATGTCTATATCTCAGCGCGTTATGGAGGGGGAGGGGGAGGAGCAGGAGGAGAAGGAAGGGAAAGAGACAGCTAGGCACACTGCAGAGGGTACCCATGCTGCTTGCCTCTCATGTGTTCAGTGTGTATGGCCTGTGGAGGAGGAGGATCCTGAAAGTCATCTTGCTAGTGAAGACAGCCATGTCCTGCGTACTGGCACCCTGGCACACATGGCTGACTTCATGTTAGGCTGCCTTTCTCGTGACCCTCGCATTAGATGCATTTTGGCCAACACGGATTACTGGGTGTACACCCTTCTCGACCCATGGTGCAAAGAGAACCTTACCACTCTCATTCCCAAAGAGGTATGAGAGTGATGCAATACCACAGGGCCCTGGTGAAAAAAGTGATGCTAAACTTCCCATCTAACAGCACTAGTGGCAGAAGGCGCAGTTCCGAGGGCCAAGTAGCAGAGGAAGCGCGCAGATCAGGCAGCATGTTCAGCGCAGGCAGGGGAACACTCTCTAAGGCCTTTGCCAGCTTTATGGGTCCCCAGCAAGACTGCATCACCACTCCTCAGTCGAGGCTGAGCCGGAGGGAGCAGTGTAAAAAGATGGTGAGGGAGTACGTAGCCGATCGTACCACTGTTCTCTGTGATGCCTCTGTTCCATTCAACTATTGGGTGTCAAAGCTGGACACGTGGCATGAATTTGCGCTGTATGCCCTGGAGGTGCTAGCTTGCCTTGCTGCTAGCGTCTTGTCAGACGGGGTGTTTAGTGCAACTGGGGGAATCATCACGGATAAGCGTACCCGCCTGTCAACTGCCAGTGCTGACATGCTTACACTCATAAAGATGAACAAAGCCTGGATTTCCCAGACTTCTCTTCTCCACCTAAAGATTCTTTTCGCTGCAATCGCAGATAAAAGCATGCTTCTCTATCACTGGAAAAAAGGGGCATTTAGCTTTGTCAATCTGTCTCTGATATTAGTCCTCCTACTCCTCCTCCTGAAACATCTTGTCATCACGCTGAACTGCCAATTTTTCTGCGGCCCAAAAGGCTCATCTAACAATTTTTCCCCAATTTTTCACAGTTTCAAAAGTATTAATACTTTAACATGAACCGATTTTTTGAACACGATTGCTTCCAGGCTGTGTTACAAATTAAGCAATAGCGAGCTGTATCTTCAAAAAAATATTTATGGGTTTCACCTGCACTTTCGGTTGAGCAATTTTTAAGGGGTACATTGGTACTCTTGGTACACTAATTTTTCTGGCCCTCGCCTATACTATTAACTAACTAATTTTTCCGGCCTTCGCCTACAGTCATGGTACCCCAATTTTCAGGCGTTCGCCTATACTCTTGCTACAGAAATGTTACAGGGGTCTGCCTATACTGCTGCTACATAAATGTTGCTGGGGTCCGCCTAAACTTCTGCTACATACATGTTACTGGGCTCTGCCTTAACTTCAGCTACATACATGTTACTGGGGTCTGCCTAAACTTCGGCTACAGAAATGTTACAGGGGTCTGCCTATACTGCTGCTACAAAAATGTTACAGGGGTCTGCCTATACTGCTGCTACAAAAATGTTACAGGGGTCTGCCTATACTGCTGCTACAAAAATGTTACAGGGGTCTGCCTATACTTCTGCTACAGAAATGTTACAGGGGTAATTTTATACTATTACTACAGAAATGTTACTGGGGTCTGCCTATACTTCTGCTACAGAAATGTTACCGGGATCTGCCTATACTTCTGCCACATAAATGTTACAGGGGTCTGCCTATACTTCTGCCAGATAAATGTTGCAGGGGTCTGCCTATACTTCTGCTACAGAAATGTTACTGGTGTCTGTCTATACTGTTACTACAGAAATGTTACAGGGGTCTGCCTATACTTCTGCTACAAAAATGTTACTGGGGTCTGTCTGTACTGTTACTACAGAAATGTTAATGAGGTCTGTCTATACTGTTACTACAGAAATGTTACAGAGGTCTGCCCATACTTCTGCCAGATAAATGTTACAGGGGTCTACCTATACTTCTGCCTGATAGATGTTACAGGGGTCTGCCTATAAATCTGCTACAGAAATGTTACAGGGGTCTGCCTATACTTCTACAAAAATGTTAATGGGGTCTGTCTATACTGTTACTACAGAAATATTACTGGGGTCTGCCTATACTTCTGCTACAGAAATGTTACTGGGGTCTGCCTAAACTTCGGCTACATAAATGTTGCAGGGGTCTGCCTATACTTCTGCTACAGAAATGTTACAGGGGTCTGCCTATACTTCTGCTACAGAAATGTTACAGGGGTCTGCCTATACTTCTGCCACAGAAATGTTACAGGGGTCTGCCTTTACTTCTGCCAGATAAATGTTATTGGGGTCTGTCTATACTGTTACTGCAGAAATCTAACTGCGGTCTGCCTATACTTCTGCTACAGAAATGTTACAGGGGTCTGCCTATACTTCTGCCACATAAATGTTACAGGGGTCTGCCTATACTGCTGCTACAAAAATGTTACAGGGGTCTGCCTATACTGCTGCTACAGAAATGTTACTGGGGTCTGCCTAAACTTCGGCTACATAAATGTTGCAGGGGTCTGCCTATATTTCTGCTACAGAAATGTTACAGGGGTCTGCCTATAATTCTGCCACATAAATGTTACAGGGGTCTGCGTTTACTTCTGCCAGATAAATGTTACTGGGGTCTGTCTATACTGTTACTACAGAAATCTAACTGGGGTCTGTCTATACTGCTGCTACAAAAATGTTACTGGGGTCTGTCTATACTGTTACTACAGAAATGTTACTGTTGTTTGCCTATACTTCTGCTACAAAAATGTTACTGGGGTCTGTCTATACTGTTACTACAGAAATACTACTGGGGTCTGCCTATACTTCTGCTACAGAAATGTTACTGGGGTCTGCCTAAACTTCGGCTACATAAATGTTGCAGGGGTCTGCCTATATTTTTGCTACAGAAATGTTACAGGGGTCTGCCTATAATTCTGCCACATAAATGTTACAGGGGTCTGCGTTTACTTCTGCCAGATAAATGTTACTGGGGTCTGTCTATACTGTTACTACAGAAATCTAACTGGGGTCTGTCTATACTTCTGCTACACAAATGTTACAGGGGTTTGCCTATACTTCTGCCACATAAATGTTACAGGGGTCTGCCTATACTTCTGCCACATAAATGTTACAGGGGTCTGCCTATACTGCTGCTACAAAAATGTTACAGGGGTCTGCCTATACTTCTGCTACAGAAATGTTACTGGGGTCTGTCTATACTGTTACTACAGAAATGTTACTGGGGTCTGCCTATACTTCTGCTACAGAAATGTTACAGGGTCTGCCTATACTTCTGCCACATAAATGTTACAGGGGTCTGCCTATACTTCTGCCAGATAAATGTTGCAGGGGTCTGCCTATACTTCTGCTACAGAAATGTTACAGGGGTCTGCCTATACTTCTGCTACAAAAATGTTACTGGGGTCTGTCTATAATGTTACTACAGAAATGTTAATGAGGTCTGTCTATACTGTTACTACAGAAATGTTACTGAGGTCTGCCTATACTTCTGCTACAGAAATGTTACAGAGGTCTGCCTATACTTCTGCCAGATAAATGTTGCAGGGGTCTGCCTATACTTCTGCTACAGAAATGTTACAGGGGTCTGCCTATACTTCTGCTACAAAAATGTTACTGGGGTCTGTCTATAATGTTACTTCAGAAATGTTAATGAGGTCTGTCTATACTGTTACTACAGAAATGTTACTGAGGTCTGCCTATACTTCTGCTACAGAAATGTTACAGAGGTCTGCCTATACTTCTGCTACAGAAATGTTACAGAGGTCTGCCTATACTTCTGCCAGATAAATGTTGCAAGGGTCTGCCTATACTTCTGCTAATGAAATGTTACTGGTGTCTGTCTATACTGTTACTACAGAAATGTTACTGAGGTCTGCCTATACTTCTGCTACAGAAATGTTACAGGGGTCTGCCTATACTTCTGCCACATAAATGTTACAGGGGTCTGTCTATACTTCTGCTACAAAAATGTTACTGGGGTCTGCCTATACTGCTGCTACAAAAATGTTACTGGGCTCTGCCTATACTGCTGCTACAAAAATGTTACAGGGGTCTGCCTATACTTCTGCCACATAAACGTTACAGGGGTCTGCCTATAATTCTGCTCCAGAAATTTTACTGGGGTCTATCTATACATTTACTACAGAAATGCTACAGGGGTCTGCCTACACTCGTGCTACGGGAATGTTACTAGGGTCTGTTTATACCTTTGCTACAGGAATGTTACAGGGGTCTGTCTATACTATGGGTGCACTAAGTCTTCCCATCGCGGTGTTTTACCTATCTGGCACAAATAATACAGTGACTGACTAGGCCAGAATTGTGGGCTGAGACCAAGTTGCTAGGCGGGGTCAAACTCTCCCATGGTTGGGCACTCTGAATTCTTCCTGTGTAATACCATCTTTGTGGACCTACAGCGTAGGCGAGCTCAAGGAACTCAAAGACTTCCCCTTGCAGTGTTATCTGTTCTGGGACACATGGAATTACCATTGCTATGTAACTCAGGGCACCTTGGGTCACACAAGGTGGAGGCTGGGACCGAGCCTGACCCTGGGCCTGCTAACGTGCTTCCCACACAGGCTACAGCGGGTCCTGGTCATGGTTTCTTGGCCTTGTAAGGCCACCTCCTCCTCCTGCTTGGGGTGAGGGGATCAGCACTGGGCATCATGTATTTTCTCCCGTGTTACCACAGTTATCTGAGACAATGACTTGGGCCAAGGAAGAGCAGCGTTACTGCATTAATGAGACGTTCACAGCTGTACTAGCATCGGAGTCTGCTCTATGCCCATGATTGCTGAGGGTGTGTGCAGAGGCCTATGTCCTCGGTGCAGTGCAAGTCTGCCATCTTTGGGCACTGTCATTTCTACATGTCTATTACTGTCTTTGGGTTCCTTCAGCTCGCCTATGCTGTGGGTGCACAAAGACTTGCCATAGCGGTGTTTGACCTGTCTGCCACAAATACACTAACTGACTTGGGTAGGGTGCAGAGTGCAGATGGCTTTCCCCTTGCTGTGTCGATTAAGCTATCCGACACCTGCACAGAATGAATAGTGTGTGGGCACATGGATTTTCCCATTGCTATGTCAGTCGCGGCACCTTGGGTCACAAAAGGTGTTTGCTGGGGCTGAGCCTGACCAAGCGCCCGCTCACATACTTCCCACACAGGCTACAGCGGGTCCTGGTCATGGTTTCTTGGCCTTGTAAGGCCACCCCCTCCTCCTGCTTGGGGTCAGGGGTTCAGCACTGGGCATCATGTATTTTCTCTGGTGTTACCACAATTCTCTGAGAAACTCATTTGCGCCAAAGGAGAGGAGCATTGCTGCATTAAAGGGGTTGTCTCGCGAAAGCAAGTGGGGGTATACACTTCTGTATGGCCATATTAATGCACTTTGTAATATACATCGTGCATTAAATATGAGCCATACAGAAGTTATTCACTTACCTGCTCCGTTGCTAGCGTCCTCGTCTCCATGGTTCCGTCTAATTTCGCTGGCAGCTTGCTTTTTTAGACGCGCTTGCGCAGTCCGTTCTTCTCCTTTCAGCACGAGTCGCTTCAGTGTGCTCCCCGCTACAGCTCTTCTGCGCATACGCAGACGAGCTGTCACTGCTCGGGAGCGCGCTGGAGCGGTCATTCTGTACCATCCTCTGTTAGAGGAAGGTGCAGAGCCGCCGAGCTGTCCCAAGAAGCCGCCCAGCTGTCTCGCCGTCCTGCCGCCCAGGTAAGTGATGGGCCGGGGGGGCTGCCGCTGCGCCGGGGGGGGGGCTGCGCCGGGGGGGGGGCTGTCGCTGCGATGGGGGGGGGGGCTGTCGCTGCGATGGGGGGGCTGTCGCTGTGGCGGGGAGGGCTGTCGCTGTGCCGGGGGGGCTGCCGCTGTGATGGGGCTGTCACTGTGCCGGGGGGGCTGTCGCTGCGATGGGGGGGCTGTCGCTGTGATGGGGGGGCTGCCGCTGCGATGGGGGGGCTGTCACTGTGCTAGGGGGGCTGCCGCTGTGCCGGGGGGGGGGCTGCCGCTGTGATGGGGGGGCTGTCGCTGCGATGGGGGGGGCTGTCACTGCGATGGGGGGGGCTGTCGCTGCGAAGGGGGGGCTGTCGCTGTGCCGGGGGGGGGGGGGGGGCTGCGCCGGTTACCTGCTGCCTGGCGGTGGGTGACTGTGTGCCGTGGTCGGCGGCGTTCAATCCCGGGGTCCGGTCGGCGGCTGCGGGGCGTCTGTTGTCAGGGAGACACAGCTGGTAGCGTCTCGGGAGCGCGCACGTCGGGCTACAGCAAGCGAAGGGAGAAGAGCCGGCGGCCATCTTGGAGAAACTTTTTATAAGTTGCTGAAACGCTGGAACTGTAAGTACAAACCAGCTAGAAAAGTCATTTACAGGGGGGGCTTAGTAATGTATGCTTAATTAGGGGGACTGGGCAAAAAAAAAAATTCACTGCTTCCTCGAGACATCTCCTTTAATGAGACGTTCACAGATGTACTAGCATCGGAGTCCGCTTCATGCTCGCGATTGCTGAGGGTGCGGGCTGAGGCCTATGTCCTCGTCGCAGTGAAAGTCTGCCATGTTTGGGCACTCTGATTTCTTTATGGTTCATGTTTTGGGTCGCCCAAGACCCACCTATGTTGTGGGTGCACACAGACTCCCCATAGCCGTGTTTTACCTGTCTGGCACAAAGTCACTGACTGACTTGGGTAGCGTGCAGAGTGCAGATGGCTTTCCCCTTTGCATTGTCGATGAGGTATCCGGCACCCAAACAGAATGACTAGTGTGTGGACACATGGCTTCCCCATTGCTATGTCACTCGCGGCACCTTGGGCCACACAAGGTGTGTGCTAGGACCGAGCCTGACCAAGGGCCTGCTTACATACTTCCCACACAGGCTACAGCGGGTCCTGCATGCTGCCCCAGCCCTGCCCTATCCGTTTCTGTGGTGTTTCCATGACTTTCGGATGTTTTCTGGTTTTTCACAAGTGAAGACCTATCCGGAGCATCGGTCATATACAAAAATGCTCGAATCCCCCATTGACTTCAATGGGGTTCGTTACTCGAAATGAACTCTCGAGCATCACGGGAAGTTCGACTCGAGCAACGAGCACCCGAGCATTTTGGTACTCGCTCATCTCTAATAGTTACTTATTATGTAGAGCATTACGTAGTGTGTGAGAGTAATATAACATGTGGAATCTTATGTGGTATATGATAGTGATTAGAGATGAGCGAACGTACTCGGTAAGGCCGATTTCGCAATCGAGCACAACGATTTTCGAGTACTTCACTACTCGGGTGAAAAAATTCGGGGGGCGCCGTGGGTGAGCGGGGGGTAGCAGAGGGGAGTGGGGGGGAGAGGGAGAGAGAGCTCCCCCCTGTTCCGCGCTGCTACCCCCCGCTCCACCACGTGACGCCCGGCGACCCCCGAATCTTTTCACCCGAGTAGTGAAGTACTCAAAAATCACGGTGCTCGATTGCGAAATCGGCCTTACCAGGTACGTTCGCTCATCTCTAATAGTGATATATTAAATGGTATTTGATAGTGATTTATTATGTGGTATATGAAAGTGATATATTATGTAGAGTGTTAGGTGGTGTATAACAATGATATATTACACAGAGAATTATGTGGTGTATGACAGTGATATATTATTTGGAGTGTTATGTTTTTCATGATAGTGATTTATTATGTGCTGTAAAGAGATGAGCGAGCACCAAAATGCTCGGGTGCTCGTTGCTCGAGTCGAACTTTCTGCGATGCTCGAGAGTTCGTTTCGACTAACGAACCCCATTGAAGTCAATGGGCGACTCAAGCATTTTTGTATATGACTAGAGTTGAGTGAACATACTCTGGTGAGCATGATGCTCGTTCGAGTATTAGCGTACTTGATGGTGCTCGTTACTCAAACGAGCATCAAATCGCTTTCGACTCCGCCCCAGCTCTTGGCTCCTCCCCGCTGTCACGTGCCAGTTTTGGCCCCTCCCTGCCGCGACACAGCGCGCGTCATTTGAAAATTTTTGGTCTGGCAGGAAGGCTGGAGAGAGAGAGAGAGATGAACCAAGTAAGAAACAAAAAAAAAGCTCGGGACCCTGGGTTCCACATACAAAAATGCTCGAGTCTCCCATTGTAGCCAATGGGGTTCGTTACTCGAGTAGAGCTCTCGAATTTTATGAAAAGCTCGACTCGAATAACGCGGACCCGAGCATTTGAGTGCTCGCTCATCTCTATATATGACCCATGCTCCACTAAGGTTTTCATTTGTGAAAATCTGGAAAACCTACGAAAGTGATGAAAACGACACAGAAATGGATAGGGCAGGCAAAGGGCAACATGCAGGGCTGCATCTCAGGTTCCAAGGTCTCACTATTAAGCCACAGTAGCGGCAAGAGTGACCCCCTAACAATTTTTACTTAGGACAAACCCTCATTAGCAAGGCACACCTTAGCTAAGCACCACACTACTCCAACCAAGCACAATCACTGCCCGCGGGACACACCACTGTCTCTTGTCCTGGGTTACATGCTGCCCAACCCCCGCGCACGACCCTGCGTCCGCAGCGCGCACAAAAGTGTCCCTGCGCAGCCTTCAGCTACCCTCATGCCACACGCTGGCTTCATAGCCACACCACCCTCATGTCTATTTATAAGTGCGTCTGCGATGAGGAGGAACCGGAGGCACACACTGCAGAGGGTTGGCAGGACCAGGTAGCGACCCTCTGTAAAAGGGGGGGTGGGGGGGAATAGCCCACAATGCTGTAGAGAATCAATGAGAACTTGACGTTTGATCTTTATTCCAATCCTGTGACACCTCTGTCAGGAGCTGCAAACGTGGGCATAAAGGGCACTGCCAGCCCAGCACTTCTACACATCTCCACAATGCAGCAATACTCTGTGTGGGAAGTATGTGAGCGGGCCCTGGGTCAGCATCTGTCCCAGCAAACACCTTGTGTGGCCCAAGGTGCTGCGAGTGACATACCAATGGGGAATCCATGTGTCCAAACACTACTCATTCTGTTTGGGTGTCGGATAACTCATCGACAACGCAAGGGGTAAACCAGCGACAGACAGGTAAAACACCTCTATGGCAAGTCTGTGTGCACCCACAGCATGGGTGGCTCCCAGGAACCCACCGACGGTACATAAAGAAATCCCATTGCAGTGCCCCGGATAGCTGTGGTAATGTGAGAGAAAATACATGTTGGCTGCTGCCCACACTCCATGCCCTAGTCAGTCTGTTTTTTTTTCATAATGCCAGGCCGGTACAACTCCGCTATGGGAAGTCTGTGTGCACCCACATCATGGGTGGCTCCCAGGAACCCACCAACGGTACATAAAGAAATCCCATAGCAGTGCCCCGGATAGCTGTGGTAATGTGAGAGAAAATACATGTTGGCTTCGGCCCACACTCCATGCCCAAGTCAGTCTAGGTTTTTTTCATAGTGCCAGGCAGGTACAACTCCGCTATGGGAAGTCTGTGTGCACCCAGAGCATGGGTGGCTCCCAGGAACCCACCAACGGTACATAAAGAAATCCCATTCAGTGCCCCAGATAGCTGAGGTAACGTGAGAGAAAATACATGTTTGCTTCGGCCCACACTCCATGCCCTTGTAAGTCTGGGTTTTTTAAAAAGTGCCAGGCAGGTACAACACCGCTATGAGAAGTCTGTGTGCACCCACAGCATGGGTGGTTCCCAGGAACCCACAGACGGTACATAAAGAAATCCCATTGCAGTGCCCCGGATAGCTGAGGTAACGTGAGAGAAAATACATGTTGGCTTCGGCCCACACTCCATGCCCAAGTCAGTCTAGGTTTTTTCATAGTGCCAGGCAGGTACAACTCCGCTATGGGAAGTCTGTGTGCACCCAGAGCATGGGTGGCTCCCAGGAACCCACCAACGGTACATAAAGAAATCCCATTCAGTGCCCCAGATAGCTGAGGTAACGTGAGAGAAAATACATGTTGGCTTCGGCCCACACTCCATGCCCTTGTAAGTCTGTTTTTATTTTTTAAAGTGCCAGGCAGGTACAACACCGCTATGGGAAGTCTGTTTGCACCCACAGCATGGGTGGGTCCTAGTAACCCAGAGAAGGTTCATAAAGAAATCCCATTGCAGTGCCCCGGATAGCTGTGGTAACGTGAGAGAAAAAACATGTTGGCCTCGGCCCACAATCCATGCCCTAGTCAGTCAGGGTTTTTTTTGGGTCCAGATAGGTAGAACACCGTGATGGGAAGACTTAGTGCACCCATAGTATACACAGAGCCCTGTAATGTTCCTGTAGCAAAGGTAAAAGCTGACCGCAGTAACAGTTATGTTGTAGAAGTCTAGGGAGACCCCAGTAATATTTCTGTAGTAACAGTATAGACAGACCCCAGTAACATTTCATTAGCAGAAGCATAGGCAGACCCCAGTAACATTTTAGTAGCAGAAGTATACGCAGACCCCATAGTAACATTTGTGTAGCAGCAGTATATGCAGACCTCTGTAACATTTCAGTAGAAGCAGTATAGGCAGAGCCCAGTATTTGTAACATTTCAGTAGTAACAGTACAGACAGACCACAGTAACATTTCTGTAGTAACAGTATAGGCAGACCCCTGTAACATTTGTGTTGCAGCAGTACAGGCAGACCCCGGTAACATTTCAGTAGCAGGAGTATAGGTAGACCCCTTTAACATTTCAGTAGCAGCAGTATAGGCAGAGCCCAGTAACATTTCTGTAGTAACAGTATAGGCAGACCCCAGTAACATTTATGTAGCAGCAGTATAGGCAGACCCCTATAACATTTACATGGTAGCAGTATAGGTAGACCCCTGTAACATTTCTGTAGCAGCAGTATAGGCAGACCCGTGTAACATTTGTGTAGCAGCAGTATAGGCAGACCTGTGTAACATTTCTGTAGCAGCAGTATAAGCAGACTCCTGTAACATTTATGCAGCAGAAGCATAGGCAGACCCCAGTACCATTTTTGTAGCAGCAGTATAGGAAGACCCCAGTAACACTTCTGTAGAAGTAAAGGCAGACCCCAGTAACATTTCTGTCGTAACAGTATAGACAGATTCCAGTAACATTTTTGTAGCAGAAGTATAGGCAGACCCCAGTAACATCCTTGTGGCAGCAGTATAGGCAGACCCCTGTAAAACTTACGTGGCAGCAGTATAGACAGACCCCTGTAACATTTACGAGGCAGAAGTATACACAGACCCCAGTAACATCCTTGTGGCAGCAGTATAAACAAATCCCTGTAAAATTTATGTGGCAGCAGTATAGGCAGACCCCAGTAACATTTTTGTAGCAGAAGTATACGCAGACCCCTGTAACATTTCTGTAGTAACAGTATAGACAGATCCCAGTAACATTTCTGTAGCAGAAGTATAGGCAGACCCCTGTAACATTTACGTGGCAGCAGTATAGGCAGACCCCTGTAAAATTTACGTAGCAGCAGTATACGTAGACCCTAGTAACATCCTTGTGGCAGCAGTATAGGCAGAACCCTGTAACATTTACGTGGCAGAAGTATAGGCAGACCCCTGCAACATTTAAGTGGCAACAGTATAGGCAGACCCCTGTAACATTCTTGTAGCAGAAGTATACGCAGGCAGACCCCAGTAAAATTTCTGTAGTAATAGTATAGGCCAACCTCTGAAACATTGGGGTACCATGAGCGTAGGCGAAGGCCGGAAAAAATAGTTGGATAAGAGTGTAGGCGTGGGCCCCAAAAATTAGTGTACCAAGAGTACAAGTGTACCTCTGAAAAATGTATCAACCGAGAGGGCAGGTGAAACCCATAAATATTTTTTGAAAGATACAGCTCACTGTTACTTAATTTGTAACAGAGCCTGTAGGCAGTCCTGTTGAAAAAATTGGTTCATGTTAAAGTATTATTACTTTTGAAACTTTGAAAAATTGTAAAAACATTGGTAGATGAGACTTTTGGGCCGCAGAAAAATTGGCCGTTCAGCGCGATGACATGTTGTTTCTGGAGGAGAAGTAGCAGGAGATGGACTAATGTCAGATACAGATTGACAAAGCTAAATGCCCCGTTTTTCTGGTGATAGAGAAGAGTGCTTTTATCTGCGGTTGCTCTCCACCGGTGGAGAAGAGAAGTCTGGGGAAATCCAGGCTTTGTTCATCTTTATGAGTGTAAGCATGGCAGCACTGGCAGTTGACAGGCAGGTACACTTGTCCGTGATGATTCCCCAGCTGCACTAAACACCTTCTCTGACAAGACGCTAGCGGCAGGGCAAGCCAGCATCTCCAGGGCATACAGCGCAAGTTCGTGCCACGTGTCCAGCTTTGACACCCAATAGTTGTATGGAGCAGAGGCATCACAGAGGATGGTGGTACGATTAGCTACGTACTCCCTCAGGAACTTTTTACAGTGCTCCCTCCGACTTAGCCTTGACTGGGGAGTGGTGACGCAGACTTTCTGGGGAGCCATAAAGCTGGTAAAGGCCTTGGAGAGTATTCCCCTGCCTGCGCTGAACATGCTGCCTGATCTCCATGCCTCTCCTGCTACTTGGCCCTCGGAACTGCACCTTCTGCCACTAGTGCTGTCAGATGGGAAGTTTACCATCAGTTTGTCCACCAGGGCCCTGTGGTATTGCATCACTCTCGAACCCCTTTCCTCTTCAGGAATGAGAGTGGAAAGGTTCTCCTTATACCGTGGGCTGAGAAGGGTGTACACCCAGTAATCCGTAGTGGCCAGAATGCGTCTAACATGAGGGTCACGAGAAAGGCAGCCTAACATGAAGTCAGCCATGTGTGCCAGGGTACCAGTACGCAACACATCGCTGTCCTCACTAGGAAAATCACTTTCAGGATCCTCTTCCTCCACAGGCCATACACGCTGAACAGATGGGAGGCAAGCAGCATCAGTACCCTCTGCAGTGGGCCCAGCTGTCTCTTCCCCCTCCTCCTCCTGCTCCTCCCCCTCCTCCTCCTCCTCCAAAACGCGCTAAGATATAGATATGTGGGTGCTCTGACTATCAAGCGACATACTCTCTTCCCCCATCTCCTGTTCCGACCGCAAAGCGTCAGCCTTTATGCTTTGCAGCGAACTTCTCAGCAGGCATAGCAGAGGAATGGTAACCCTAATGATTGCAGCATCGCCGCTCACCATCTGGCTAGACTCCTCAAAGTTTCCAAGGACCTGGCAGATATCTGCCATCCAGGCCCACTCCTCTGTAAAGAATTGAGGAGGCTGACTCCCACTACGCCGCCCATGTTGGAGTTGGTATTCCACTATTGCTCTACGCTGCTCATACAGCCTGGTCAACATGTACAATGTAGAATTCCACTGTGTGGGCACGTCGCACAGCAGTTGGTGCTCTGGCAGATTAAACAGATGTTGCAGGGTGGCAGCGTCCGTGGTGGACTTGCGGAAATGTGCGCAGACGCGGCGCACCTTGCCGAGGAGGTCTTGACAAGTGCAGGTAGTTTTTCAGAAACCGCTGAACCACCAAATTGAAGACGTGGGCCAGGCATGGCACGTGTGTGAGGCTGCCGAGCTGCAGAGCCGCCATCAGGTTACGGCCATTGTCACACATGACCATGCCGGGTTGGAGGCTCAGCGGCGAAAGCCAGAGGTCGGTTTGCTCTGTCAGACCCTGCAACAGTTCGGGGGCCATGTGCCTCCTGCCACCTAGGCTGAGGAGTTTCAGCATGTCCTGCTGACGCTTGCCCACAGCTGTGCTGGCACGCCACTCCGACTGCTGGCGATGTGCTGCTCAGATTTCTTAATTGAGAGGTAAAGGGAGAGGGTTTAGAGGAGGTGGCATAGACCGCCGCAAATACCAGCACCGAGGAAGGACCCGCTATTCTGGGTGTGGGTGGGACGTGTGCGGTCCCAGGCTCTGACTCGGTCCCAGCCTCCACCAAATTCACCCAATGTGCTGTCAGGGAGATATAGTGGCCCTGCCTTCCAGTACTTGTCCACGTGTCCATGGTTAAGTGGACCTTCCCAGTAACCGCATTGGTGAGGGTTCGATTGAGATTGCGGGAGAGGTGCTGGTGTAGGGCTGGGATGGCACACTGGGAAAAATAGTGGCGACTGGGGACCGAGTAGCGTGGGACCGCCGCCGCCATCATGTGTTTGAAAGCCTCCGTTACCACAAGCCTGTGTGGCAGCATCTCCAGGCTGATCAATTTGGCAATGTGCGGGTGCGTGGCGGCGTATTTGCGCTTTTACTGCAACGCTAGCGACAGCTGGACGCTGCGCTGAGAGACATTGCTGGATGGGGTCGAGGACAGCGGAGGTGAGGGTGTGGGTGCAGGCCAGGAGGCGCTCGTGCCTGTGTCCTGAGAGGGGGGTTGGATCTGAGTGGCAGGTTGGGGCACAGGGGGAGAGGCAGTTGTGCTACCCGGAGACGGTGAACGGCCTTTGTCCCACCTTGTGGGGTGCTTGGCCATCATATGCCTGCGCATGCTGGTGATGGTGAGGCTGGTAGTGGTGACTCCCCGGCTGATCTCGGCGAGACACAGGTTGCACACCACTGTTCGTCGGTCGTCCGCGCTCTCACTGAAAAACATCCACACCTTTGAACACCTAGGCCTCTTGTGGGGGATTAGCGTTTAGGGGCAGTAGCAGCGTGGGCATCCGCGGCCAGAGACAGTGACACCCGGCAACAACGTTCTTTAGTCCAGGCGGTGCCTGGGTTTATTGCAGCAGAAACAAAACCAAAACGGAAATAAACACCTGCTCGTCTGAGCACTCACTATACATGTGCTTGTTCCTGACTACTCACTGTCAGAATACTTCTTGCTTGCTGCACACAGCCAGTCCGGTCCTCAGACCTGTGGAGGTCTCACCACACCCTCCTGGGTGTTGAGGTTAGGGGCTCCACCCTGTCAACCTCGCCTTTGCGCTCTCAGCCCACACGCTAGGCTAGCTGGGCTCCTTTCTCCACAGAGCCCTCTCTCTGGCTCTCAGCCAGACGCTTTCTCTGGCTCTCAGCCAGACGCTTTCTCTCTGGCTCTCAGCCAGACGCTTTCTCTCTGGCTCTCAGCCAGACGCTTTCTCTCTGGCTCTCAGCCAGACGCTTTCTCTCTGGCTCTCAGCCAGACGCTTTCTCTCTGGCTCTCAGCCAGATGCTCTCTCTCAGCTCTCACACCTGCAGGCCCAGGCTTTATAAGGCCTGGTACCAGCCTCACCTGGTACGTGGGAGTGGCCATCCCACCCTTCGCTTTGACCTCTCCAGGAAAAGCCGGCCCGAACTATGCAGCTTGGAGCCACTTACAAACTACAACGTGTCATTAACATAGCGTTACTGACACAGAAATGCTGGCTTCCTCCACCGAGCCCAGGCCGCTCGGTGGCACGTATCCACCCTCCAGCACTTTGTCAGTCACTGTCTCACACTTTGCACGGTGGCTTGGTGCGAGGGAGTGCTTTGGGAAGCAGTTGGGGGATTCTTCGCTCTGGCCCTGCCTCTACCCCTCGCCACCCCACTGCCTCTTCCAACCTCTCCTGCTGTTGCACTTGCCTCCCCCTATGAAGACCTGTCCTCAGTTGGCTTATCAAGCCAGGTGGCGTCAGTCACCTCATCGTCCAGCGGCTCTTCCTCCAAATCCTCTGTGCGCTCCTGCCTTGGACTTACTGCCCTTACTACTACCTCACTGATAGACAACTGTGTTTCATCATCATCGTCCTCTTCACCCACTGAAAGCTCTTGAGACAGTTGCCGGAAGTCCCCAGCCTCATCAACCAGACCCCGGGAACTATCTAAAGGTTGGGCATCGGTCACGACAAACTCCTCAGGTGAGAGAGGAACCATTTTTTTCCAATCAAGGCAGGAGCCCGGGAACAGTTCCTGGGAGTCGGTCTGCTCATCAGAATGTGTAATTTTCATGGAGTGAGGAGGCTGGGAGGAAGGAGGAGCAGCAGCAGGAGGATTCAGAGTTGCAGCAGTGGACTGCGTAGGAGACTGGGTGGTCGATACATTGCTGGATGCATTTTATGCCATCCATGACAGGACCTGCTCACACTGCTCTGTTTGTAATAAAGGTCTACCACGTGGACCCAAAAATTGTGATATGAAGCTGGGGACCCCAGAAACTTGCCTCTCCCCTAATCCCACAGCAGCCGGCAGGGATTCACCTGGACCAGGAACTCGATCTGTGCCCACACCCTCACTTAGACCTCCGCGTCCTTGGCCTCGTCCACGTCTACATCCTCTAGCCCTACCCCTACCCCTCAGCATGGTGGATTACGAATAGAGCAAACACAGAGCGGTGTAAATACTTATGGAATTATTTGCGTACAGTTGGAGGCTGACAGCGGTATTGTAACGCTAACTCCAGGCAGAAACAAAGAATACAGATGGCTGCAAACAGGCCTAGCCGTGCAATAGTGATTCACTACAACTCCCACCAGACGCACAGCAAATTTCAGACAGAGCTAGCCATAAGAAGGAGCTTTTATTGTAATTAAAAAAAAAAAAGAATACAGGCTATATAGCGTGTATTTGACTTTCCTTCTATCGATGGCTGTCGCCGCACGCTGTGCATCAAGTTGATGGCAGACACAGAGTGGTGTAAATAATTATGGAATTATTTGCGTACAGTTGGAGGCTTACAGCGGTAATATAACGCAAACTGCAGCCAGAAAAAAATTATACGGAAAATTGCAAACAGCCCTAACTGTGTAATAGTGAAGCACTACAACTCCCACCAGACACACAGTAAATTTCAGACGGTCAGGGGTAGCCCAACGAAGGAGCTTTTATTGTAATTTTTTAGAAAAAGAAACAGGCTATATAGCATGTATTTGACTTTCCCTCTATCGGTGGCTGTCGCCGCGCGCTGTGCATGAAGTTGACGGCAGACAGAGAGCAGTGTAAAAAATTAGGGAATTATTGGCGTACAGTTAGAGGCTGACAGCAGTTATGTAACGCAAACTGCAGCCAGAAAAAAATCATACGGAAGGCTGCAAACAGGCCTAGCTGCTTAATAGTGAAGCACTACAACTTCCAGCAGCCATGCAGTAAAATGCACACGGTCACAGGTAGCCCTAAGAAGGACCGTTGGGGTTCTTGTAGACAGGATTCTACACTACCACTGTCCCTGTCTCACCAGCACTGTCCCTATACTCTGTATAATTGACTGCAGACTGAGAACGCTATAGCTGTAATAGCCTGCACAGCCCGAGAAGAAAAAAAAACTTTTTGGTGCAAAACTGCTCCCAGCAGCCACAACAGTAATGCACATGGTCAAATGTGGCCCTAAGAAGGACCATTGGGGTTCTTGAGGACAGGATCCTACACTAACACTTTCCCTATCTCGTCAGCAGCACTGTCCCTGATCTCTCCCAGTGCGTGTCTGTGGCGAGCCGTGGGCGGCCCCACTTTAAATACTCGATGGACACTTGATCTCGCCAGCCACTCACTGCAGGGCGGTGGGATAGGGCTAGAACGTCACAGGAGAAAGTTGTAATGCCTTCCCTGCATGTCTATTGGCCAGAAAATGGCGCTAAACATTCAGGGAAGGAAATGGAATTGACTCGAATATCGCGTGGTGCTCGCCTCGAGTAACGAGCATCTCGAATGAGCATCAAGCTCGGGCGAGTACGTTCACTAATCTCTAGTGCTGTATGATAATGATATATTATTGTGTAGTATTATGTAGTGTATGACAATGATATATTACACTGAGTATTATGTGGTGTATGACAGTGATATATTATGTGGAGTTTTATGTGGTGTATGATAGTGATGTATTTATTGGTCTATAATATATATTGTGTGGCGTTTCACTATCATACAGCATAAAATACACCACATAATATATAACTCATACACCATATAATACTACACATAATATATGATAGTCATACATCAAATAATCCAACTAAGGCCGCCTGCAGACGGGCGGAAATTCCCGAAATTTCCGCCCATACACGCCTGCATAGGATTGCATTACAGCACGCAATCCTATGCAGATGGCCGTGGTTTGTCTACGCGAAATCACGCGCAGAAAACAAACCGCGGCATGCTCTTCTTCTGTGTGGGGCTCGCAGAGCCCCGCACAGAAACGTCACTCCCCGGCCGCCGGCATGAAAGAGCCGGAGCTGCGGGAGCGGGTAAGTTCTGCGCTGCTCTCTGCAGGCGCTCAGGTCGGGTCCCGTCTGCGAGAATTCTCGCAGCCGGATCCGACCCGGCCGTCTGCAGGCGGCCTTAGGGAAAAGATCTTCACACTCCTTGAATACGGGCTTAGGTTATAATCAAAACGAAGTCACAGTGGTATGTAATATCTATATTAGTCCAAAGTTGAGGCCATCACAGATATAGAATTTAAAATTTCACTTTTATTTAGAATTAATATATAAAAAGGGTCAGGGCCTACTAACAAAACAAAACATAGAACATATAACACAAGACAGACAGATCCACGCCAGTGGAGTCCCGGGGAATATAGGGGAAGGAGAGAGGATCTCAACAACTCCCGTATATTCTTTCTCTGGGAAAGAATATACGGGAGTTGTTGAGATCCTCTCTCCTTCCCCTATATTCCCCGGGACTCCACTGGCGTGGATCTGTCTGTCTTGTGTTATATGTTCTATGTTTTGTTTTGTTAGTAGGCCCTGACCCTTTTTATATATTAATTCTAAATAAAAGTAGGTTATAATCAATGACCGGCTGATCTACAATATTGTCAACCTATTTTATTAAACATACAACGCGTTTCGGCATATTATAACACCTTTTTAAAGTATACATTTGTGAAATCAAAGTGAGGCATTTCTATAGAGCCATAGTGTACTCACACTCCGTCCTACATCAGATGCCAATTGTGTGATGTAATTTGGTGGGAGGGGCAGTCTCCTCTGTGCTTAGTCACGTGGGGCGGTAAGTGGAAGGCTATGTGTGTTCTATTCAGAAACCTCATGGTTGAAGCGCAAACGTGCGCTTCACATAAAGAATGAGATGACGTCACGGCTACATATTGGTCGGCCGCGGCAATAGATATAATGATTTCTTATATATTTATGGGTATCTCGTCATGGTCATGGGGTAGGGCAGCTCAGGACATCAAGGTCCGGAGTTTTTTTCATTTAAAAAAGAGACAGTGTATCTCTGTATAAATTACTAGATGTAAAGGCGACAAGTGGGGCAGGAATGTGTCATAATAAGACAGAGTAATACATCAGAATATTGACACACACTACGGACCTATGGTCCACGCATGTCCTATGTTTTGCAGGTACGTGCGTTTGTATGCCTGTAAAACACAGAATGTATTCATGTGAACACACCATAGGGAACCAATGGTTCTAATAGATGCATGGTTTTGTGCACACCTATGTACACGCACATGTACCATCTATGTGTCGTATGAGAGTGATATTATTTGGTGTATGATGATGATATATTATGCACTGTATAATAATGATATATTTGTGTATCAGGGCTCAGTCGGACAAGCAAATTTTTCATGCATAATAGGCGCAAGAAAAAACTTGCGCATCGCGTGTAGAAGAAAATTGGGTGACCGGGTCCATTTGCACTCACTTGTCCTATCTTTTGCAAGTGTGAATTTAATTTGCATATAAAAAACGAACATGTGACCGCTTCTATTGGAAAGCATCAGTTCTAATAGATGTGAATCAAATTGTGGCCATACATTTGTGAAAAATGTGCTCATCTGATTGAGCCCTCATAGTGATATGTTATGTCATGTATTATTTGGTGTCATGTGGTGCATATATTATGTGGCTCACTATGTGGTGTATAATACTGATATATTATGTGGTGTATAATAGTGATATATTATGTGGAGTATTAATTCATGTATGGTAGTGATTAGAGATGAGCGAGCACCAAAATGCTCAAGTGCTCGTTGCTCGAGTCGAACTTTCCGCGATGCTCGAGAGTTCGTTTCGAGTAACGAACCCCATTGAAGTCAATGGGCAACTCGAGCATTTTTGTATATCACCCATGCTCCGCTAAAGTTTTCATTTGTGAAAATCTGGAAAACCCAAGAAAGTGATGGAAACGACACAGATACGGATAGGGCAGGCGATAGGCAACATGTAGGGCTGCATCTCAGGTTCCCAGGTCCCACTATTAAGCCACAATAGCGGCAAGAGTGCCCCTTCCCTAACAATTTTTACTTCGGACAAACCTTCATTAGCAAGGCACACCTTAGCTAAGCACCACACTACCTCCAACAAAGCACAAGCACCGCCTGCGTGACACACCGCTGCCTCTTCTCCTGGATTACATGCTGCCCAACCCCCCCACACGACCCTGCGTCCGCAGCGCACACAAAAGTGTCCCTGCGCAGCCTTCAGCTGCCCTCATACCACACGCTGGCTGCATAGCCACACCACCCTCATGTCTATTTCTCAGTACATCTGCGATGAGGAGGAACCAGAGGCACACACTGCAGAGGGTTGGCAGGGCCAGGCAGCGACCCTCTTTAAAAGGGGCGGGGTGAAATCCCATAATGCTGTACAGAAGCAATGAGAAATCCAATCCTGTGCCACCTCCGTCAGGAGCTGCAAACGTGGGCATAGCAATGGGGAATCCATGTGCCCACACAGTATTCATTTTGTCAAGGTGTCGCATTGCTCAATCGACTTTCACTGCACCCAGGACATAGGCCTCTGCACAAACCCTCAGCAATCGCGGGCCTACAGCGGACTCCAGTGCTAGCGTAGCTGTGAACGTCTCATTAGCGCTGTATTGCTCCTGTAGTTTGTCCCAATGCAGTGCCCCGGATAGTAGAGCTAACGTCAGATGAAATACAGGTGGACTTCGGCCCACACTGCATGCCCCAGTTAGACTGGGGTTTTTATAAGTAGACACAGGCAGGTACAACTCCGTGTGGACCCACAGCATGGGTGGCTCCCTGGAACCCACCGGCGGTACATAAATAAATCCCATTGCAGTGCCCTGCACAGCTGAGGTAACGTTAGATTAAACACAGGTGGGCTTCGGCCCACACTGCATGCCCCAATCAGACTGGGGTTTTTATATGTATACACAGGCAGGTACAACTCCCTAATGTGAAGTCCGTGTGGACCCACAGCATGGGTGGGTCCCAGGAAGCCACCGGCGGTACATACATAAATCCCATTGCAGTGCCCTGCACAGCTGAGGTAACATCAGATTAAATACAGGTGGACTTCAGCCCACACTGCATGCCCCAGTCAGACTGGGGTTTTTAATAAGTAGACACAGGCAGGTACAACTCCCCTATGTGAAGTCCCTGTGAACCCACAGCATGGGTGGCTCCCTGGAACCCACCGGTGGTACATAAATAAATCTCATTGCAGTGCCCTGCACAGCTGAGGTAACGTTAAATTAAATACAGGTGGGCTTCCGCCCACACTGTATGCCCCAGTCAGACTGGGGTTTTTACTAAGTAGACACAGGCAGGTACAACTCCCTAATGTGAAGTCGGTGTGGACCCACAGCATGGGTGGGTCCCAGGAAGCCACCAGCGGTACATAAATAAATCCCATTGCAGTGCCCTTCACAGCTGAGGTAACGTCAGATTAAATACAGGTGGGCTTCGGCCCACACTGCATGCCCCAATCAGACTGGGGTTTTTTATATGTATACACAGGCAGGTACAACTCCCTAATGTGAAGTCCGTGTGGACCCACAGCATGGGTGGGTCCCAGGAAGCCACCGGCGGTACATAGATAAATCCCATTGCAGTGCCCTTCACAGCTGAGGTAACGTTAGATTAAATACAGGTGGGCTTCGGCCCACACTGCATTCCCCAATCAGACTGGGGTTTTTTATATGTATACACAGGCAGGTACAACTCCCTAATGTGAAGTCCGTGTGGACCCACAGCATGGGTGGGTCCCAGGAAGCCACCGGCGGTACATACATAAATCCCATTGCAGTGCGCTGCACAGCTGAGGTAATGTCAGATTAAATACAGGTGGGCTTCGGCCCACACTGCATGCCCCAGTCAGACTGGGTTTTTTTTTATAAGTAGACACAGGCAGGTACAACTCCCCTGTGTGAAGTCCCTGTGGACCCACAGCATGGGTGGTTCCCTGAAACCTACCGGCGGTACATAAATAAATCCCATTACAGTGGTCTGCACAGCTGAGGTAACGTCAGATTAAATACAGGTGGGCTTCGGCCCACACTGCATGCCCCAGTCAGACTGGGGTTATTAATAAGTAGACACAGGCAGGTACAACTCCCCTATGTGAAGTCCCTGTGGACCCACAGCATGGGTGGCTCCCTGGAACCCACCGGTGGTACATAAATAAATCCCATTGCAGTGCCCTGCACAGCTGAGGTAATGTCAGCTTTAATGCAGGTGGGCAAAAAATTAATTGGATTACACTGTAGGCGAGGGCCCCCAAAAATTGGTGTACCAACAGTACTAATGTACGTCAGAAAAATTGCCCATGCCCAACCAAGAGGGCAGGTGAAACCCATTAATCGCTTTGGTTAATGTGGCTTAATTTGTAACTAGGCCTGGAGGCAGCCCAGTTAAAATAAAAATTGGTTCAGGTGAAAGTTTCAACGCTTTAATGAGCATTGAAACGTATAAAAATTGGCTCCCTGGAACCCACCGGCGGTACATAAATAAATCCCATTGCCGTGCCCTGCACAGCAGAGCTAACATCAGATAAAATACAGGTGAGCTTCAGCCCACACTGTATGCCCTAGTCAGTCTGGGTTATTTTTTTGGGGGCCATGTACGTGGAACACCGCGATGTGAACACTTAGTGCACCGATAGTATACACAGAGCCCTGTAACACTCCTGTAGCAAAGGTATAAGCTGACCCCATTAACAGTTATGTTGCAGAAGTCTAGGGAGACCCTATTAACACTTCTGTAGTAATAATATAGCCGGACCCCAGTAACATTTCAGTAGCAGCAGTATAGGCAGAGCCCAGTATCAGTTTCATTTCAGTAGTAACTGTATCGGCAGACCCCTGTAACATTTCCGTTACAACACTATAGGCAGAGCCCAGTATTAGGGCGAGCACCCACTGGCGTTTTTTTACCTGCGTTTTGCGTTTTGCGTTTTTCCTGCACAGGCATAGAGATAACATGTGTTCCTGTCCACTGGCGTTTTTTTTGCATTGCGTTTGCGTTTTTAACATAGGAACTGTCAGTTGCATATGTGTCCTTATTTTTCTCCATGGAAATTAATGGCAAAGCTGCGAAAAAGCCGCGAAAACGCCGCGAAAAACGCCGCGGAAAACGAGCGGAAAAACGCGGGACACGCGGCGAAAACGCTGCGTTTTTTTCCCGCGGGAAACGCAAACGCCAGTGGGTGCTCGCCCTTAGTGGGATTTCAGTAGTAACAGTATAGACAGATAGACAACACCTATGTGGGAAAGCTAGTATTTTCTGAGACAAGAGAGGGGCATTTGATTGCAATGAAAAGGATATTCAAGGTACTGAAAGTCTGCACTCCTCCTCATCTCAAGCTGGAAAAGCTCAAGCTCATTCCTATGGTTTCAGTTGTCCATTTCAAAGTGTTAGCAAATAGCAATCCAAGTTTCCGGCTACTACCACGCATCTTTCTTAGGAATTACCAAAGATAATCACAAGTAAAGGCCTCATCATCGGTCAGTCCAAAATCATTCAGGGAGTATGCGGCTGGCATGCTTCCATTAAGGATCGGTATCTGCTGCAACTCTGTCCCTTGCCCTGCAGGGATGCTGCCTTCTATAGTCACCTGTATTCCGACCTCACCTGTACGTTTATCTTCGGACTTAGCAGTACCAAGAAGTTGGAAGCCACCATTGCTCTACCAGTCGGCTGAAAGCTTCAGCTAGGGATAAAAGACTACTACCGCGGTTTTATTTAGTTGGTTTTTGGAATGTGGCCAGAATTAAGTGGGCCGTGGTGGTGGGGGGCTTTCTTATTGTGTCGTTTAAGGTGAAATTCTTGGACTGCCGCCAGACGGACCACTGCGAAAGCATTTGCCAAGAATGTTTTCATTGTTGGAGGAGGAGGAGGGGGATGTTTTTGAGGCAGTACATGTCTTGTCCACTTGTCCGTGGTTATATGCATCTTACCAGTAACTGTGTTGGTGGGAAAGTGGTTGCGACTGTGGACCTATTACCGCGGTTTTATTTAGTTGGTTTTCGGAATGTAGCCAGGATTAAGTGGGCCGTGGCGGGGTGGTGGTGGGCTTTCTTATTGTGTCGTTTAAGGTGAAATTCTTGGACTGCCGCCAGACGGACCACTGCGAAAGCATTTGCCAAGAATGTTTTCATTGTTGGAGGAGGAGGAGGGGGATGTTTTTGAGGCAGTACATGTCTTGTCCACTTGTCCGTGGTTATATGCATCTTACCAGTAACTGTGTTGGTGGGAAAGTGGTTGCGACTGTGGACCTATTACCGCGGTTTTATTTAGTTGGTTTTCGGAATGTAGCCAGGATTAAGTGGGCCGTGGCGGGGTGGTGGTGGGCTTTCTTATTGTGTCGTTTAAGGTGAAATTCTTGGACTGCCGCCAGACGGACCACTGCAAAAGCATTTGCCAAGAATGTTTTCATTTTAGAGGAGGAGGGGGATGTTTTTGAGGCAATACGTGTCCTGTCCACATGTCCGTGGTTATATGCACCTTCCCAGTTGTCGCGCCTGGGGACCACCATCATCTCTTTGGGAAGCCTCCGTTTCCACAACCCTGCAACATAGCACTAGCAGCAGTATATCAGCAGAGTCCAGAATTAGTAACATTTCAGTGGTAACAGTATGGGCAGACCCCAGTAACATTTCATTTGCAGCAGTATAGACAGACCCCAGTAACATTTCAGTAGTATCAGTAGGGACAGGCCCCAGTAACATTTCAGCTCCAGCAGTGCAGACAGACCCCAGTAACATTTCAGTAGTAGTAACAGAATAGACAGACCCCTTTAACATTTCCGTAGCAGCAGTGTAGGGAGAGCACAGCATTTGTAACATTTCAGTACTTGCAGTATAGACAGACCCCAGTAACATTTACGTAGAAGCAGTATGGGCAAAGCAGCAGATTCACATTTCCCTTGCAGCAGTATAGGGAGAGCACAGTATTTGTAACATTTCAGTAGTAGCAGTATAGACAGGCCCCAGTAACATTTACGTAGAAGCAGTATGGACAAAGCAGCAGATTCACATTTCCCTTGCAGCAGTATAGGGAGAGCACAGCATTTGTAACATTTCAGTACTTGCAGCATAGACAGACCCCAGTACCATGGATTAAGAATCGAGCAGACACTGAGCGGTGTAAAATTTTTTGTGAATTATTGCCGCGCAGTTGGTGGCTGACAGCGGTTATACAATGCAAAATGAAGCCAGAGATAAATTATAAGGAAGGATGCAAGCAGGACTAGCTGTGCAGTATGCAGTTGTGATGCACCTGAAGTCCCACAGGCCACGCAGTAATGTGCACTGGGTTACAAGCAGCTGTAAAAAGGATTTCTTTTTTAAAATAGTTTTTTCCAATGCAATGCAGGCAATGGAGCGTGTATTGGACTCTCCCTCTATGGCTGTCTGGCACCGTACACTGCGCCGGCAACCGACTGGTAACAAAGAGCAGTGAAAACAATTAGTGCTTTCTTGGCATGCATTTGGAGGCAGAGAGCGCTTACGTTACACTAACTGCCCCCAGCAAAAAATGTAACTGAAGGCTGAACTCAGGCCTTGCTGTGCAATGCTGAGGTACTACAACTACCAGCAACCACGGAGTTAAATGCACAGGTAGCCCTAAGAAGGAGCATTGGGATTGTTGTAGACAGGATTTCACACTACCACTGTCCCTGCCTCTCCAATACTTCCCCTACACCACGTAGTACAGACTGCAGCCTGAGAACACTGTAGCTGTAATGGGGCTGCACGCCCGATATACGAAAAAAAAAAAAAAAAAGGGCAAAACTGCTTCAAGCAGCCACAACAGTAGTGCACTAGGTGAGCTGTGGCCCTAAGAAGGACCGTTGGGGTTCTTGTAGAGGCTAACACTATCCCTATACCAGCAGCAGCACTCTCCCTAATCTCTGCCAGCGTGCATCTGTGGCGAGCCGCGGGCGGCGCCACTTTATATACTCGGCGGTCACTTGATCTCTCCAGCCACTCACTGCAGGGGGGTGGGATAGGGCTGGAACGTCACAGGAGGAAGTTGTAATGCCTTCTCTGTGTTTCTATTGGACAGAAAAAGGTGCAAATTTTTCAGGGAAGGAAATAGAACTGACTCGAACACCGCGTGGTGCTCGTCTCGAGTAACGAGCATCTTGAACACCCTAATACTCGAACGAGCATCAAGTGATATATTTTCGCTCGTAGTGATATATTTTCTTATACATTTAACAACAATACTTGCTGCACACAATAGTTCATTTTCTGATGACACATTTCCTTCATGATTCTTCCTTATTTGCATGTTATTCCTGTTTGAATCTTATAGAGATATTGTGAAATGTTGGACTAAAGTTCACTTCTTTATCTTACAGTCACCTATAAAGGTTGTTTTCGGATTAAAGGCAAGGTAAATTGGCCAATACACATATGTATTGTATTTTTTATGGTGTACTGGTTTTAAGCTATTGTATTTATTGCTATCCTATTTACACCATTAATATATTTTTATTCTATTGTTTAAGTCCTGCTCCTGCAGTCCAGATACTCCTTTTCTCCCACAATATATACATGTTTTTAACTACTATTTTGTTTTGTAATAAAGTTTATCTATTTTAATTACTTTAAAGGAGTTGTCCGGCCACACAGGGTAAAAATTTTTATAATGCTGCTGCTTTCCTTTCAGTAAGGATAGTAACAGACAGCATACAGGGGCTCAAACCGGCCGGCAGATCAGCTGCAATGTCAGTTTCTTACCTTAGACTCTGATGTTCATTGCAGCTTTCAAAGATGGCGCCTCTGTGTGCGCGCTCCCGATGGTAGTAAGAGACATGAACAGGCAAAATTTCATGGCCTCCCTCAGCTCACGTCCTAGCCCCGCCCACGACACGCCCACCTCTATTGAACTGCTCTACAGTCTCTCCCCGCCCAGGCCCCGCCCCCTGCTGCATACTATACTCAGAGGGGGTGTGGCCAGGGGAGACTGAGTTATACACTCATGTCAGGAGGGGGGAGGGGAGGGGAGCGAGCGGCAGTGACGTGTGTCTGTGCAATGTCAGGATGGATGGATGGATGTGTGCAAGTGGCTGTCAGAAGTCCGGGGGGGGGGGGGATGGATGGATGTGTGCAAGTGACAGCCACTTGCACACATCCATCCATCCATCCATCCTGACATTGCACAGACACACATCACTGCCGCTGCCCCCCCTCCCCCCACCCCCCCGGACCTCTGACAGCCACTTGCACACATCCATCCATCCATCCTGACATTGCACAGACACACATCACTGCCGCTGCCCCCCTCCCCCCACCCCCCCGGACCTCTGACAGCCACTTGCACACATCCATCCATCCATCCTGACATTGCACAGACACACATCACTGCCTCTGCCCCCCCTCCCCCAAACCCCCCCCGGACCTCTGACAGCCACTTGCACACATCCATCCATCCATCCTGACATTGCACAGACACACATCACTGCCCCCCCTCCTCCCCCCCCCCCCGGACTTCTGACAGCCACTTGCACACATCCATCCATTCATCCATCCATCCTCCCCCCTCCCCCCCCCCCCCCACGAGAGCCCGCCCCTCCTCTCATTCTTACCTAGGAGTTGAAGAGCCAGCAGCCACGCCTCCTCAGGCAGAACTGAGCTTCCCAGGCTGAACTTCTGCACATGCGCAGAGCTGTGCTGGAGAGGCGCGTCCCCGGTCGTCCCGACAAGAAGAGGAGAAGAGACTTGTCGGAACCAGGAACCATGGCAACCGAGGAGCAACACAGGGGGGGGCAGCCAAGAGGTAAGTGAATAACTTCTGTTTGCCTAATTTACAATGCACAATGTATATTACAAAGTGCATTGTATTGGGCAAACAGAAGTAATGAGACCTGATGTTTATGGCCGGACAACCCCTTTAAGCTCTATATGTGGATCCATTTTTGTGTTCTCATAGCAATACAGTAGAGTGTTTTGCAATTGTGCCTATTTTTTGGTTAACCCAAGAAGGAGCTACAACCTCCTGTCTGGGGGTATATTTGAATAAAAAGCGGTGTTACCTTTAAGTGTACAAAGTGAGGAGAGTGGGAGGGGGGGGCACATTCTGCAGAGGGACATCAGTACATGCAGTCTGAGGAGAATCCAACGCTCCTCTGTGTATACATATTTTATTCCTCTCTTTCTCTGAAGTGACCACAACTTCATAACATTTTTCGTGCAAACAGGTAAGCATCAGTACCAAATTAACTTGAGCGGAGTCGGGTGTATGAGCTAGTGTGAATAGTTTTGTAGGAAGTTATGAATATTCAGGGATGAGGCGACACTTAAGTTTGTTCTTTGTGTGATTGCTATAAATACTCCTGACTGTTAGATGACTGAAGGAATTTTAGTAGATTGCACAAATGCCGTGTGACTTGTAATTCTTCCAGCAGCTCCAACACTAAAAATCAATTTGGAACAGCAAGAATAAACATATAGCGATCCATATAAAGGTAATTTTCAGATTAAAGGCAAGGTAAACTGGCCAATACAAATATGTATTGTATTTTTTATGGTGCTTAACTCACCCCAGTGATATATTATGTGTATATTATGTGGGGTATGACAATCATATATTATCTGGAGTATTATGTGGTGTATGATAATTATATATTTTGTGGTGTATGATAGTTATATATTGATATATTATGAGGGGTGTATGATAGTGATATATTATGTGGTGTATGATAATTATATATAATGTCGTGTATGATAGGGATATATTATGTCGTGTATAATAGGGATATATGATGTGGTGTATGATAGTGATATATTATGTAGTGTATTATGTGGTGTATGATAGTGATATATTGTGTGGTGTATGATAGTGATATATTGTGTGGTGTATGATAGTGATACATTATGTGGTGTATGATAATGATATATTATGTTGTGTATTAAGTGGTGCATCATAATGTGATCTATTTAGAGGTATATGATAATGATATATTATGTGGTGCATTACGTGCTGTACGATATTATGTGTATTTTGTGGTGTATTATGTAATGTATGATAGTGATATATTATGTGGTGTATGGAAGTAGTGTGTTATGTAGATAGTAGTATATTATGTAGTGTATAATAGTGATACATTATGTGTAGTATCATGGGGTATATAATACATAGTGATACATTATCAACTAATTAAAACCAGAAAGTGAAACATTTTTATTGTTCTAATCTGTTTTTATTTTGTGATTGTAGATTTTTTACTCTGTTGTCTGTGCATGACCATGGGGGCCTCAGCAGAAGTAAACCCCAATTATAGAGATACTATACAGCAGCCTCATGGGTCATAGGAGACAATGGACTAGAGAGGACCCATTGACTTTTATAGGAGAGTGTTCTGGGCATGCTCTATGACATGTGTAGGTGTACAGGGAGGGAGAGGAGGTGAGCTGTGACCATCATCCATCGTGAATGGTGGATCATGTGTAATCTATATTTAGGTGTTGTCTTTCCTTATAATCCTGTCTGTGATGATACTGAGAGGACTGCTGAGAGGTTTTCTCTACAGAACAGGAAGTATCAGACTACTACGCTGAGTGGTCAGTGTGAAAACTGCAGAATTTTAAGATTTAAAAAAAAATACAGATTGTGACATTGAAAATTTAAAAAAAGCAAAAAATTCTTAGAAATATAACATACTTGCTGCACAAAATAGTTCATTTTCTTGCACCACATTTCCTTCATGATTCTTCTTTTTTGCATTTTATTCCTGTTTGAATCTTCTAGAAATATTGTGAAATGTTGGACTAAAGTTGACTTCTTCTTACAGTCACCTATAAAGGTCGTTTTCGGATTGAAGGAAAGGTAAATTGGCCAATACAAATATGTATTTTTTTATGCTGTTTTTAATATCATGTAGAAATCTATTAATGCATTCAGCTCACCGCAGTGCATGTTGACCTTGATCCAGAGATATTGATGGATAAAGGAAAAGAAACAACAAGCCAGCAAGGAAATGTGGCCTCTGCGCATGAGGGACACAGAAAAGCAAAACTTCTCGCATCCCCAGACATCTCATGAACAAGAACTGACACTAACAGCTTGAAACGCGTAAACTTCCAGGATGTAATAACATGAATCAAACTAGTGTTTCTTAGAGTATACACAGAAGAGTGCAGGAAATTTTACTTTTCTTTCTCCTTCATCGACTATTATCCTTAAAGGGGTTGTCCCGCGCCGAAACGGGTTTTTTTTTTTTCAACCCCCCCATCCCGTTCGGCGCGAGACAACCCCGATGCAGGGGTTAAAAAAGATCACCGGACAGCGCTTACCTGAATCCCCGCGCTCCGGTGACTTCTTACTTACCCGGTGAAGATGGCCGCCGGCATCTTCTCCCTCCGTGGACCGCAGGGCTTCTGTGCGGTCCATTGCCGATTCCAGCCTCCTGATTGGCTGGAATCGGCACGTGACGGGGCGGAGCTACACGGAGCCCCATTGAGAAGATAAGAAGACCCGGACTGCGCAAGTGCGTCTAATTTGGCCATTAGACGGCGAAAATTAGACGGCAACCATGGAGACGAGGACGCCAGCAACGGAGCAGGTAAGTGAAAAACTTTTTATAACTTCTGCATGGCTCATAATTAATGCACAATGTACATTACAAAGTGCATTAATATGGCCATACAGAAGTGTATAGACCCACTTGCTGCCGCGGGACAACCCCTTTAAGTCCCAGCATGGTCCCAGTGCTAGATGCCATTATTGTATGTGCTGCATCTGATGGTGCTGCACAATACTGCATGCAGGGTCATGGCCAACATTGGCTTGTCACACTGAGCCCTCAATTGGCCACAATTTTTGCCTGTTGTACCCACAGGCCTCATCTGCTTTTGTGTCAATTCTCTACCTGGATAATTATTATGAAAGTGGTGAATGAGGCACAGAACTACTAGCCCTAATGAGATCAGAGCTGTTTAATTACAGGGCAATTGGTGCACTTGCACCAGGACTCCCGCTATTGGCTAGCTGGGCCAATTAAAACCGTGTTTGTGTTCTCTGGACATGGGCATGGCTTAAAACCTGGAAGAGACTGAGTGATGCATAAAAGGCAGTCGGTCTGATTATTTTTATAAGTTCTTGACAACCAGGTCTTGTATACATTGCGGCACACATGACATCCCGCCGGTGTGCATCCACAGTCCTGCTGCCTTGCACCCTTCTCTCCATCAATTGGCTGAGCCAATTCATAAATCTCACCTCCACATCGCGATGGCTCTGACTGGTTGTTTGAGCACTGTTCAGCCAATCAATGCCTTGCTCGATGAGCCAATCACAGCCGCTGTATTGGTTCATCGAGCGCTACATTGATTGGCTGAGCAGCTCTTGAAGAACCAATATGAGCCATCGTTTCGCGGAGGTGGAATTTACGAATCCCATAACCAGGAAGTGATCTTGTATCGGCGGCCTAGGACTGCAGGAACTGCGCTGGAGCTCTGGAAAGCAGCAGGAGGGACCTTGACTGAGCCTGCTAGATAATGTATTCCTTTTTATGTAATGCAGCTCGGATTTATATTTGGGATAGGGCTTATATTTCAAGCCTCTCCGAACATTCAGAAAAATCAGGCTAGGGCTTATTTTGGGGGAAAGCGCTGCAGTTCATAAGATAAGCCTCCTTGATGATGTGGGCAAAAAAAGAGAGGAGCCATGCCATGTGACCTGGTGTCAGAACTGAAAACTCCAACACAGCAGGTATGTGTACATATTTAGTGTCCCTGGACAACCCCTTTAAGTTATATATAGGACTTTAATATTATTAAAACAAAAAAATTGTATTGAGTCACCAGACACACATTTAATTTCAATATTTTTTTCCCAGAAAAATGAAAACCCTTTCCATCTTGTTTGTTCTTCTATCTGGATGTTTTGCACTGACAGGTCAGTGTATATGCTATGATAGTCATTGTGTAAGCCATAAAGTGCTTGGCGAGGGGGTGCAGCCATAATACAGTAACCACAGCAGAGCCACTTCAGTACAGTGATGGTGATCCTGACGCTATATATCTCCACTTACATCATTCTAGATCCATGTTATAACATTGTCATTTTACTCAAAAATGGCCATAAAGTCTAGAGGTGAAGACCTTTGCAGCTTCTCTATGATTCCCACCGCATTGGCTAGCAAAGCACTCCACCAGAGCTATGTAGTAGATAGCATTGGTGCTAGCATTCATTGCCAAAGGGTAAGACAATTTCAGGCCCCAAGGTCTTACAAGATTGAAGATGCTGAAGAGGATTTTCACCCAAAAATGAAAAAAAAAGTCAAATGTATAAATGAGAAGAACTTCTTATATGATATTGTCATCTTCTGCTCGGTCCAATCTGATCCATCCGTGTAGTCTATACCTTGTAATGTCCAGTTCTCTGTGACGTGTTATTATGTATCTAAAGTCTAGTTATGCAGTCTTAATCAACCATATAGAGTCTAGTCTCTGGTCATCTTATAGTCTAGTGTCTATCAACTCCTATTAAAACTGTTATTAGGCCCTTCATGACCATCAAAAGTAAATATACATTGGGCGGCAATGAAGAGTTCATGAAGCAGGCTCGGGAGCTGAGTCCACTCCATACTCTGCGGCTACCGGCTGTTTCTGACAGCCGCTGGTAATTGGCGCGATCCAAGTTAACTCTGATTGCAGCAGATAACTGTTTAGATACTGCAGTCAAAACTGGCAGCTCATTTAAAAGTCAGAAGCTCCCAGGGCTGCCATGCATAGATGCCTATCAAACCCTGCCCCTAGTGAGACTTGATAGGCAACATCAAAAATTGCTATATACTGTAATACTGTGGTATTGCAGTATATAGTACAGCAATCAACAATCGCAAGTTCAAGTCTCCTTTAGGGACCCAACAAGTATTAAAACATTTAAAAATTATTTTTTTTAGGTTCAAAAAGATTTTTATTAAACATTTTCCAACATACATTTTAATAAAACAGAAATAACAAAAACTATGGGATAAGAAGGGATAAAACAGGGTAATCGTGAGCATTACTCAAAATTATAATTTCTACAGTAGTGAATATATGGGACAAAGCAAGACTAACTTCACATAGCTTATCACAGCCCATCAAAGCCATAGTCTCGGGGCTAACAGTAAAACTAAATGTTAAAAGTTCCCCAAAAAGTCCCACTCTCCTTATAAAATTGAAACAATTTAAAAAAAATATACATATTTGATTTCACCATGTTTGTAGAAAGTCTGAACTATTAAAAAATCACAATATTTAACCCACACAGTGAAAGGTGTAAAAAAGGACAAAATATTTAAATAAAAAAGCAATATGTTTCCCAAAATAAAAAGTACTAATAATAACTGCAGCTCACTTTGCAAAAACAAGCCCTCACACAGCCCATTTAATGAAAAAATAAAAAGTTCTGGTTCTCAAAATATAGCAAAGGAGAACAAATTTTGTTTAAGGAAAAAATGTATTTAGTTTTTAAAGATAGAAAATCATAAAAACAATATCAATTTGGTATCACCCCAATCGCACTGACCCATAGAAAAAGGTCATATGTCATTGATACATTGATACTGTATTGTGGACGCCGTAAAAGCTAACCCCCCCCCCCCCCAAAAAAAAATCTTTATTTGTATAGCGCCAACTTATTCTGCAGCGCTTTCAAGAATGGGATAAATGCAAACAATACAACAATTACAATGTGAGGTACACCTAATTTGAAACTAATGGGATGGGGGTGGTACAGGAGGTACAAGGGGTGGGCAAGCAAGGCATGGGGAACACAGGCAGTAGGGGATTTCAAGTGGAAATCAGTTAGTAGAAAGCAAATGGGGTGGGGCGGTAAGGAGGTGCAGGGGTAGAGGTCATATGTGATAGGCAGGGTGGAAGGTGTGGGGAGATATAGAGATGAGCAGGGGACTAGGTCAGGGGATTTGGTATGCTTCCCTGAAGAGGTGCGTTTTTAGGGTGCGTCTGAAATTTTGTGCATCGGGAATTGTCTGGATGCCTTGGGGTAGAGCGTTCCAGAGGATGGGTGCTGCTCTGGTGAAGTCCTGTAGGCGAGCATGTGAGGTCCGTATTACAGGGGTGTTTAGTCTGAGTGCGTTAGTGGATCAGAGTCGGCGGGTTTTGTGCTGTACAGACAGGAGGGGGGTGATGTATGGTGGCACGGCACCATGGAGAGCTTTGTGGGTGAGGAGTTTAAATTTAGTTCTGCAGTGGATGGGCAGCCAGTGCAGCAACTGGCATAATGCAGAGGCGTCTGAGTAACGGCTGGATAGAAAAATGAACCTAGTTGCCGCATTAAGTATGGATTGAAGTGGAGTGAGCCTGGTGCAGGGAAGGCTGATGAATAGCAAGTTGCAGTAGTTGAGTTAGGAGTGGATGAGGGCGACCACGATTGTTTTTAGCATGTTCGTGGTGAGGAATGACCAGATTTTAGCAATATTTCTGAAGTGCCTGTGACATGTTTGGGACAGAGATTAGATGTGTGTGTGTGTGTGGAGGGGGATAAAGGAGAGGTCAGAGTCCAGTGTGACCCCCAAGGCAGTGGGCATGCTGTCTGGGGGTTATGATAATGCCAGACACTGGAATGGAGATGTTGAGGGGAGGTCGGTTGGAAGTCGGAAAGACGAGGAGGTTAGTTTTAGAGAGGTTAAGTTTAAGAAAAAGGGAGGACATAGTATTAGAGACAGCGGTCATACAGTCGGTGATATTTTGGAGGAATGGTTCAGAGATCTCACGGGAAGAGGTGCATAGTTGGGTGTCATCAGCGTAGAGATCGTATTGGAGTCCGAATTTGTGAATGGTTTGTCCAATTAGGGCTGTATAGATAGAGAAGAGAAGGGGACCAAGGACCGAGCCCTGGAGTACCCCGACAGTGAGAGGAAGTGGAGAGGAGGTAGAGCCAGCAAAGGAGACGCTGAAGTAGTGGTCAGAGAGGTAGGAGTAGAACCAGGAGAGAGCAGTGTCCTTTAGACCAATAGAGCGGAGCATAGTATGAAGGAGGTCATGGTCAAGGAGACAGGTCAAGGAGGATTAGTAGGAAGTAGTCACCTCTCGACTTTGCCGTCATCAGGTCATTTGATACTTTTGTGAGGGCAGTTTCAGTCAAATGTAGAGAGTGGAAACCAGACTGGAGGGGCTCAAGAAGTGAGTTGTCAGAGAAAAAGCGTGTGAGATGGGAGTTGACCAGGTGTTCTAGTAATTTAGAGATGAAGGGGAGGTTTGACACAGGTTGGTAGTTGGCAGCATCAGTCGGGTCAAGGCTTGTTTTTTTAAGCAGAGGGGATATGATAGAGTGTTTAAATGAGGAGAGGAAGGTGCCAGAGGTTAGGGAGAGGTTGCAGATTGTGGTGAGGTAAGTAATGAGAGCTGGGGAAAGTGACTGGAGGAGGTGAGAGGGGAGAGGATTGCTAGCGCAGGTGGTGGGGCAGGCAGCGGAAAGCAGCCTGAATACTTCTCCCTCTGTCGTTGGTTTTAACATAGAAAGTGAGTGGGGCTGGATGCAGTGCTTAGGAGACTGAAATCGGGGCTAGCCATGCAGTTTTGGGAGATTTCTTTTCGGATGTTGTCAATTTTTTGTCACTGGGGCCTGTTCGTAGGGGCTGTGGAGGGAGTGAAAGGTCTCAAAGAGTCGTTTGGGGTTGTGGGATAGTGAGCAGACAAGGGAGATGAAATAAACTTGTTTGGCATGGTGAAGGGCTAGGTTATAAGCATGAATTTGAAGTGGAGGAAGTCTGCGGACAGCTTTGATTTTCTCCACAGCTGCTTGGCACACCTAGAGCACTGCCGGATGAAGCACGTTTTGTATGTGAGCCAAGGTTGCCATGGTCTGCAGTTGACGGCTTAAGTCACGGGTGGTGCTGCTTCATCCAGGGCACGGCTGAGGGTGGTATGGTAGTGTTCGGCTGCCAGGTTAGGGCAGGTGAGGAGAGAGATAGGGGACAGGGAGAACTGAATGGTCTCGGTGAACTGTTTTGTGTGGATGGACTGGAAGTTCTTAGAGATGCTATAGGTAGGAGGGTCGGGGGGGGGGGGGGATTCTAGGGTGCCTGATGGAGAAAGAGAGGAGGTTGTAATCTGAGAGTGGAAGGCGGGAGTTAGCAAAGGGAGAGGCAGAGAAAGATTAGATTGAGAGTGTTGACATCTCTGTGAGTGGGGGAGTCAGAGATTAGTGATAGGCCGAAGGAGGAGGTAAGCATTAAAAGCCGGGAGGCAGATGAGGGGCTTGGGTTGTAAGTAGGGATGTTGAAATTGCCGAGGATGATGGTTGGGATTTCACAGGATACGAAGTGGGGGATCCAGGCAGCGAAGTGGTCTAGGAAAAGGCGGGTTTGACCTGGGGGCCAGTAAATAACTGCGACACGCAGGGTCAGTGGGTGGAAAAGTCGCAGGGTGCGGACTTCAAATGACTGGAAGGTAAGTGATGAAGCTGAGGGAATGACCTGAAAGATACAGTAAGGCAAGAGAATTACGCTTTTTTCTCCTCCGCTGCGCTGGTCGGCTGATCTGGGGGTGTGGGAGAACTGCAGGCCATCATAGGACAATGCAGCGGGGGCGAACAGGTTAAGGTGTTTGGTGGTGAAGAGGTCGTGGAAAGTTGGGAGTTTGTTGCATGTAGATTGGAAGTTACATAGGGTGCATTTGAACGGGGCAGGTGGGGCATGTTGGTAGAGAGCAGTACGGGTTGGGCCTGGGTTGGGGGATATGTTCTTTGTGGCTAGGAGTAGCAGGGTAGCAAGGGTGAGCATTTTTCTTATTTCTCCCCACTTAAAAATGTCTCAGTGGTGAGACTTCCACCGATCAGCAATTTATCCCCTATCCTATGGGTAGGGAATAACTTGTAATTGTGGTACAAACACTTTAATTGTGGAGAAGAGAATCCTGGTGGGCTAGTGGGTTAATATATACAATCAATGATGGTAAGGTTTAATACAAATATGGATATGATGGTTATGTATAATGAAAACAAAGGTTTGGTACCGTGTTAGCCGGTAGAGCAAAATGTGTTTGTTCCCAGCAAGAGAAACCACGTAGTCTTGTAGATATGATACCTTTTAATACCTTTTAATGGCTAACAAAAATACATGATGTAATAGCAAGCGTGTGAACCTCTCGGGCTCAAATATTCATGCCTCTTCAGATCTATTCCATTTTTTGTTACCCATTAAAAGGTATCACATCTACAAGATTACGTGGTTTCTCTAGCTGGCTATGATATAATGATTGTTATTAGTTAATATTATTACTGCAACTTTATTTTCTATCCTTTGGTCTAGGCCAAAATATCCTCCTTTTCCCTAAGGAATCAGTCACTGACTATGTGATTCTGAAGCCAGCTGTGGAACAAGCTTTAAAACAACTCACCGTATGTCTGCGCTCCTATAGCAACCTCCAACGAGTACATTATCTTTTTTCTTTGGCCACGCCTGGAAAAGACAACACTTTCCTTTTTGGTCTGCAGCCTCCAAAATTATGTAAGGTTTTCATAAATCAAGAAGAATTTACTTTTGAGGTGGATCCTGAGGTTCTAGACTGGAAACAGACTTGTGTTGCTTGGGACTCCGAGACCGGACTGCTCCAACTGTGGATCAATGGCAAGCGTTACCCTAGAAGAGTTAGTACAAGCAGATCCCCCATAGTACCTCAGATGAGTGTCATCCTTGGGCAGGACCAGGACACTTTTGGTGGTGGGTTTGAGGCAAGCCAGTGTTTTGTTGGTGAAATGTCTGATGTCAATATGTGGGATTACATTCTTGACACCGATACCATTTCTAATAGTTATCTTTCTGTATCTGGAAATATCTTTAGCTGGACAAATGGAGCTAAGGAGATCAAAGGGGGCGTCATCGCCTTGGAAAATTAACGCAATTCTATATGATTAACTAATGAAATTGAAAATCTACTGTCATTGTATGCAATATGCTAATTACTATATGTGAAGTATTTGCATTTATTACTAGATATATGTGGTAGGCACTCTACTGATATCATGTGCATACTTCATCTGTGATTCTTCTATATCAGTGTTTCCCAGCTCCAGTACTCGGGGACCCCAACAGGTCAGGTTTTCAGGATATCCTATAGAGAGAACGCCTGTAGCAATGTCTGAGCACTGACAATAACAATATCACCTGTGCAATACTGAGGAAATCCAGAAAACATGACCTGTTGGGGGTCCCTGAGGACGGGAGTTGGGGAACACTGGTCTATATACTCATGTTCAAAAATAGAGATGAGCGAGCGTACTCGGATAAGCACTACTCGCACGAGTAATGGGCTTTATCCGAGTATCGCTGTGCTCGTCCCTGAAGACTCGGGTGCCTCTGCGGCTGACAGGTGAGTCGCAGCGGGGAGCAGGGGAGAGCGGGCGGGAGAGAAGGAGAGAAAGATCTTACCTCCGTTCCTCCCCGCTCTCCCCTGCAGCTCCCCGCTCCGTGCCGGCACCCGAATCTTTAGACCCGAGCACAGCGATACTCGGATAAAGCCAATTACTCGAGCGAGTAGTGCTTATCCGAGTACGCTCGCTCATCTCTATTCAAAAATTAATAAATGATTGCTTTGCTTACAGCAGAACCTTTTTCTATTTTGTCCTGAAATAAAACCCCTGTAAGAACTCTCTAGGCATCATACACAAGAGTCAGCCAATCCATGGGAGCTCCCACCAGGAGGCGCCCTGAGACTGCTGCTTCTTCAGGACCTCAGAGGGGCAGCACTAGGGTTTCTACCCCGCTAGTATTTATGTTTACTAGCCATATTAATGGCCAATAAAAAATCATTTCCACCTGTGAACTGGCCGGCAACAATCCCGCAAACCATTCACGCATTTGCTCACAGTTCTGGTCCGGCGGTGCTGGAGGATACTATTACTATTGCGGACAATATGGGGATCATGATTACAGCTGTGGCCACTAACTGAGGCATCATTATTACTGAGGTCACTGCGGGAGTCACTATTACTACTGGGGCCACTATGATATGGGGCATGGGTGTACATATAGGGGGGTGCAGAGGGTGTACATATAGGGGGTGCGGTCGCACCTGGGCCAAGGAGCCCTAAAAAAGTCTATCTTCCCCATATTGCAAACCAATGTTTTCAATGATGCTTTATAGTTGGGGGGCCAGTTACAGATTTTGCACTGGGGCCCAGCAGCTTCAAGTTACGCCTCTGGTATGGGGGTCACTACTATTACTGGGACCTCTAAAAGATTCACTATTTTTACTGGGGCCATTAAGGGGGTCACTATTACTATTAAGGCCACAAACATAACCATTTGGCATTCCCTGATGTAAATACACAGCACTGTGAGTCAGTACTTAACCACCAGTGTTGTATATTCCCAGTGCTGTGACCATGGGGCACAGCGTTATGGCCTGTGTGATCACATGACAAGGACAGCTGTGATTGACCATTGCAATCAATAGTGATCAAGGCATCAAAAAGGAGGAGTCTCATGTTATTCGCTAATCTTCAGCCTGCATATTTAAGAGACCATCATGAACCGAGCAAAGATCCCCAGGACTTTCCTAAAATAATCCTTGTTAATGCATACCTGAGGTATCCCCAAACAGTTGCTTATATATTGTACATGCACAAGTAGAGGTGTAACATGAATGTCTTGGTCCCCAAAGCAAAAGCTTTAGCAGGGCCCTACCTAATATGTGTCATTTATAATAATATAGTGTAAGGGGTTGGCTAGGGCGGATGGACAGGGAATCCCTACGCCAACCTTCTCCGTTGTCCCTACATACTTGCCCCCCTGGGCTGAACCCCAGGGCGACAACTGGGCAACGGTCCCAACACTGCACTAGTGTCAGGGACCCCAGGAAAGAGGGACAGAGAACCAGGCTAGTGGGAACCTGAATAGCAGACAGAGACAACACAGCAACCAAGGAGTAGTAACAACAGGCCAGCTCAAAACCAGAAAGCACATATGCAGTACAGAGGGGAATAAACAAAAGGCAAGTCAAAACACTGAATGTCAGGTCAATGATAGGGAGTGACCAGTTGAACAGAAGCTAAACCAAACACTGGCAAGGAGGAACTGGCTGAGAGGGCTTAAATATGGAACTCCACGCCCAGGGTGTGGGGAGAAGTCACATGCCCACCAGAGGGAACTCATGAAACCGCCTCCCCCAGGCGGCGCGCACCGAGCCAAGCGCCATGCAGCCGACCAGCAGGTGGGCGCGCCCGCACATGGTGCGGGGCGTGCTGCCGACGGTCGCGACCAACCGCCAGCGTGGGAGAACCCCGGACAGAGACACCAGCCCGGGCCCCCCCGCACACCTGGCAGTCCTAACATATAGCAGTGGGGCCTTTGGGCCCCCTCAGACACCAGTGCACGGAAGTGATTACTACCTCTGCACCCCCTATTATAACTCCACTGTACAGGCAGTAATACATTAAAATGCATAGACATGCCAATGCATTATATCAAAAAATAAAATTGAAAAGTAAAACCCCTCTTGTAAAAAAAAAAAAAAAAAAACCCAAAAAGATAAAATGTAATTAAATATCAAAACCAACACACAAATAAAAGAATAAGTATGATTTTTTAGAAAAAAACTGTTCTTGTTACATAAGTCACAAAAATACATATATTGTATATTCCTTTAAGGGGGTTATTGCACTTAAAACTATTTATGTGCTGTCCTTAGAATTAGCTATGGATAGCAGATGGTGGGTGTACAAAGCCTTGGAACTCTGGTGACCAGTTGTTCCCCCAGAAGCTGACAGCTCTGTACATTGTCTAGTGGCCCAGATTGGTACAGCAGGCTAAGTTTGAGTGAAGGGAATGGGACTCAACATGTAAAGGTACCTTTACATGGAGTCATTGTCGTCCGATTAATCTCTGGAAACAACAAATTTGGGCTATAGTTGTTCCTGGTACATGTGGCAACCAGTAAGACGCTGACTGAGAAATCTATCACTTGTTGGAGTCAATTGGTTTTTAGTAGAGATGAGCGAGCATACTCGTCCGAGCTTGATACTCGTTCGAGTATTAGGGTGTTCGAGATGCTCGTTACTCGTAACGAGTACCACGCAATGTTCGAGTTACTTTCATTTTCTTCCCTGAGAAATTTGCGCGCTTTTCTGGCCAATAGAAAGACAGGGAAGGCATTACAACTTCCCCCTGCAACGTTCAAGCCCTATACCACCCCCCTGCAGTGAGTGGCTGGCGAGATTAGGTGTCACCTGAGTATTAAAATCTGCCGGCCCGCGGCTCGCCACAGATGCGTTCTCACTTAGCTGAGGGAAAGTGCTGTTGATGCCGGGGCTGCTATAGGGAGAGTGTTAGGAGTGATTTTAGGCTTCAAGAACCCCAACGGTCCTTTTTCTCTATATGCGCTCAATGGGGCCGGCGGCAGCAGCGCCGACCCCATTGAGAACATATAGAAGACAAATCATTCTTCTCTGCGACAGCTATAACAGCTGTGGCAGAGAAGAACGATGTTTGCCCATTGAATTCAATGGAGCCGGCAATACAGCCGACTCCATTGAAATCAATGGGCTGCCGATGATCGCGGGATGAATTGTCGGGAAGGGCTTAAATATATAAGCCTTTCCCTGCAATTCATCCAGAAAAGTGTTAAACTAAAAAATATATATATACTGACCTGCTACCGGCAGCCGGAGTTCCGCGCGGCCGTCCTGCAGTGGGTGTGAAGGGGGTGTGAGTCAGACCTGCCCCCTGATTGGCTCAGCGCTGAGCCAATCAGAGGCAGGTCTCACTCACACCCATTCAGTGGGTGTGAAGGGGGTGTGAGTCAGACCTGCCCCCATTAAATGCAATGCGCTGGACAGCTCCGCCCGATTTTCGGGCGATTTTCGGGCACCGGTCACACGATTTGCGGATGCGCATCCGTCATGCGATCCGCAAATCGCGCGAAAAAACGCCTGTCTGACTAAGGCCTTAGTCAGACGGGCGTTTTTCACGCGATTTGCGCATGCGTCCGGCGAATTTTTATCGGACACATGAGCGCTTTTTATACGCTCGTCCGATAAATTATAGAACAGAAATCGCAGATCGCACCTATCTGCGATCTGCGATTTTTGTTCTCTTCTCTATATGCGCTCAATGGGGCCGGCGGCAGCAGCACCGACCCCATTGAGAACATATAGAAGAGAAATCATTCTTCTCTGCCACAGCTGTAACAGCTGTGGCAGAGAAGAACGATGTTAGCCCATTGAATTCAATGGAGTCGGCTGTATTGCTGGCTCCATTGAATTCAATGGGCTAACATCGTTCTTCTCTGCCACTGCTGTTACTGCTGCGGCAGAGAAGAACGATCTTTATGCTGACAGTGCGGGGGGGGGGGGGGCACTCTTGCCGCTATTGTGGCTTAATAGTGGGACCTGTGAACTTGAGATGCAGCCCAACATGTAGCCCCTCGCCTGCCCTATCCGTTGCTGTGTCGTTCCCATCACTTTCTTGAATTGCCCCGATTTTCACAAATGAAAACCTTAGCGAGCATCGGCGATATACAAAAATGCTCGGGTCGCCCATTGACTTCAATGGGGTTCGTTACTCGAGAGAACCCTCGAGCATCGCGAAAATGTCGTCCCGAGTAACGAGCACCCGAGCATTTTGGTGCTCGCTCATCTCTAGTTTTTAGCCCACCAAAAGCCAAGTGATTATCTCTGAATGACTGCCTGTTTGCATTCAATGGAGGTGGGCAGCCACAAGGGATTCCCAGCCAGTTCCAGCTCCATTGTTGAACAACTACCACTCCTGTGTGGAAGCATAGGAATGATAGTCTGTGAGACAGCTGTCAGGCGTTTATGCACCCTGAGTCTCATGTAAAGTTACCTTAATACTAGAGATGAGCGAACGTACTCGTCCGAGCTTGATACTCGTTCGAGTATTAGCGTGTTCGAGATGCTCGTTACTCGTAACGAGTACCACGCGATGTTCGGGTTACTTTCACCTTCATCTCTGAGACGTTAGCGCGCTTTTCTGGCCAATTGAAAGACAGGGAAGGCATTACAACTTCCCCCTGCGACGTTCAAGCCCTATACCACCCCCCTGCAGTGAGTGGCTGGTGAGATCAGGTGTCACCCGAGTATAAAAATCGGCCCCTCCCGCGGCTCGCCACAGATGCGTTCTGACATAGAGGAGGGAAAGTGCTATCTTGTTGGAGCTGCTATAGGGAGAGCGTTAGGAGTATTTTAGGCTTCAAGAACCCCAACGGTCCTTCTTAGGGCCACATCTAACCGTGTGCAGTACTGTGGAGGCTGCTTTTTGCAGTGTTGCACTTTTTTTTTTTTTTTGGTATATCGGCCGTGCAGAGCATTGCGCCCTGCAGTAATACTCCAGGGCCAGAAGTGCTTAGGCAGGGACAGAAGACATATTATTGATTGAATATAGGCAGTGGGCCTTTGCAAAAAAATTTGTGGAAAAAAATCTATTTGGGCTGCCTGTGAGTGTCCTCAGTGTTCTGGGTCTGTGCTGGGTGTAGTAGTTCTCCAAATTCATACGCAGCCAGCTAAGTGTTATAGCAGGCTTGCACAAAATTATTTCCTGGCTCTGTCTGGGCTCTGAAATCACCGCTGTATTGCAGTTCACAGTGCAACACTCTGCAGTTCTGTGACATACCCCAGGGCCAGAAGCGCTTAGGCAGGGACAGAAGACATATTAATTGAATATAGGCAGTGGGCCTTTGCAAAAAAAATTGTGGAAAAAAATCTATTTGGGCTGCCTATGAGTGTCCTCAGTGTTCTGGGTCTGTGCTGGGTGCAGTAGTTCTCCAAATTCATACGCCGAGTGCAGAGTGCAGACGACCGATGAACAGTGGTGTGCAACCTTTGTCACGCCAAGATCAGCCGGGGAGCCACCACCACCAGCCTCACCACCACCAGCATGCGCAGACATATGATGGCCAAGCACCCCACAAGGTGGGACGAAGGCCGTTCACCGCCTCCGGTTTGCACCGCTGCCTCTCCCCCTGTGCCCCAACCTGCCACTGAGATCCAACCCCGCTCTGAGGACACAGGCACTACCGTCTCCTGGCCTGCACCCACACCCTCACCTCCGCTGTCCTCGGCCCCATCCACCAATGTCTCGCACCGCACCGTCCAGCTGTCGCTAGCGCAAGTGTTTGAGCGCAAGCGCAAGTACGCCGCCACGCACCCGCACGCTCAAGCGTTAACCGTCCACATAGCCAAATTTATCAGCCTTGAGATGCTGCCGTATAGGGTTGTGGAAACGGAGTCCTTCAAAAGTATGATGGCGGCGGCGGCCCCGCGTTACTCAGTTCCCAGTCGCCACTACTTTTCCCGATGTGCCGTCCCAGCCCTGCACGACCACGTCTCCCGCAACATTGTACGCGCCTTCACCAACGCGGTTACTGCCAAGGTCCACTTAACAACGGACACGTGGACAAGCACAGGCGGGCAGGGCGACTATATCTCCCTGACGGCACATTGGGTGAATTTAGTGGAGGCTGGGACCGAGTCAGAGCCTGGGACCGCTCACGTCCTACCCACCCTCAGAATTGCGGGCCCCAGCTCGGTGGTGGTATCTGCGGCGGTGTATGCTTCCTCCACTAAAGCACCCTCCTCCTCCAACGCAACCTCTGTCTCACAATCAAGATATGTCAGCAGCAGCACGTCGCCAGCAGTCGGTGTCGCGCGGCGTGGCAGCACAGCGGTGGGCAAGTGTCAGCAGGCCGTGCTGAAACTACTCAGCTTAGGAGATAAGAGGCACACGGCCCATGAACTGCTGCAGGGTCTGACAGAGCAGACCGACCGCTGGCTTGCGCCGCTGAGCCTCCAACCGGGCATGGTCGTGTGTGACAAATGCCGTAACCTGGTGGCGGCTCTGCAGCTCGGCAGCCTCACGCACGTGCCATGCCTGGCCCACGTCTTTAATTTGGTGGTTCAGCGCTTTCTGAAAAGCTACCCACGCTTGTCAGACCTGTTCGGAAAGGTGCGCCGGCTCCACAAGTCCCACACGGACGCTGCCACTCTGCTGTGCAACGTGCCCACACGGTGGAACTCTACGCTCCACATGTTGGCCAGGCTCTATGAGCAGCGTAGAGCTATAGTGGAATACCAACTCCAACATGGGCGGCGTAGTGGTAGTCAGCCTCCCCAATTCTTTACCGAGGAGTGGGCCTGAATGGCAGACATCTGCCAGGTCCTTGGAAAGTTTGAGGAGTCTACCCAGGTGGTGAGCGGCGATACTGCAATCATTAGCGTCAGCATTCCTCTGCTATGCCTCTTGAGAAGTTCCCTGCAAAGCATAAAGGCAGATGCTTTGCGCTCGGAAACAGAGCCGGGGGAAGACAGTATGTCGCTGGATAGTCAGAGCACCCTCCTGTCTATATCTCAGCGCGGTGAGGAGGAGGAGGAAGATGAGGAGGAGGGGGAAGAGACAGCTTGGCCCACTGCTGAGGGTACACATGCTGCTTGCCTGTCATCCTTTCATCGTGTATGGCCTGAGGAGGAGAAGGAGGAGGAGGAGGATCCTGAAAGTGATCTTCCTAGTGAGGACAGCCATGTGTTGCATACAGGTACCCTGGCACACATGGCTGACTTCATGTTAGGATGTCTTTCTCGTGACCCTCGCGTTACACGCATTCTGGCCACTACGGATTACTGGGTGTACACACTGCTTGACCCACGGTATAAGGAGAACCTTTCCACTCTCATACCCGAAGAGAAAAGGGGTTCGAGAGTGATGCTATACCACAGGACCCTGGCGGACAAACTGATGGTAAAATTCCCATACGACAGCGCTAGTGGCAGAAGGCGCAGTTCCGAGGGCCAGGTAGCAGGGGAGGCGCGGAGATCAGGCAGCATGTACAGCACAGGCAGGGCAACACTCTCTAAGGCCCTTGACAGCTTTATGGCTCCCCAGCAAGACTGTGTCACCGCTCCCCAGTCACGGCTGAGTTGGCGGGAGCACTGTAAAAGGATGGTGAGGGAGTACGTAGCCGATCGCACGACCGTCCTCCGTGACGCCTCTGCCCCCTACAACTACTGGGTGTCGAAGCTGGACACGTGGCCTGAACTCGCGCTGTATGCCCTGGAGGTGCTTGCTTGTCCTGCGGCTAGCGTCTTGTCAGAGAGGGTGTTTAGTGCGGCTGGGGGAATCATCACAGATAAGCGTACCCGCCTGTCAACCGACAGTGCCGACAGGCTTACACTCATCAAGATGAACAAAGCCTGGATTTCCCCAGACTTCTCTTCTCCACCAGCGGACAGCAGCGATACCTAAGCAATACGTAGGCTGCACCCGCGGAGGGAAGCATCGTTCTCTATCCCCATCAAAAACGGGGACCTTTTTGCTTCATCAATCTGTGTATAATATTCCTCCTGCTCCTCCTCCTGCTCCTCCTCCTGAAACCTCACATAATCACGCCGAACGGGCAATTTTTCTTAGGCCCACAAGGCTCAGTCATATAATTTTTCTAAACAATTTTTAGACGTTTCAATGCTTATTAAAGCGTTGAAACTTTCACCTGAACCAATTTTTATTTTAACTGGGCTGCCTCCAGGCCTAGTTACCAATTAAGCCACATTAACCAAAGCGATTAATGGGTTTCACCTGCCCTCTTGGTTGGGCATGGGCAATTTTTCTCAGGTACATTAGTACTGTTGGTACACCAATTTTTGGGGGCCCTCGCCTACAGTGTAATCAAATTAATTTTTAGCCCACCTGCATTACAGCTGACGTTACATCAGCTGTGTTGGGCACTGCAATGGGATTTATTTATGTACCGCCGGTGGGTTCCAGGGAGCCACCCATGCTGTGGGTCCACAGGGAGTTGTAACTGCATGTGTCCACTTCTAAAGAACCCCAGTCTGACTGGGGCATGCAGTGTGGGCCGAAGCCCACCTGCATTAAACATGACATTACCTCAGCTGTGATGGGCAATGCAATGGGATATATTTATGTACCGCCGGTGGGTTCCAGTGAGCCACCCATGCTGTGGGTCCACAGGGAGTTGTAACTGCATGTGTCCACTTCTAAAGAACCCCAGTCTGACTGGGGCATGCAGTGTGGGCCGAAGCCCACCTGCATTAAACATGACATTACCTCAGCTGTGATGGGCAATGCAATGGGATATATTTATGTACCGCCGGTGGCTTCCTGGCACCCACCCATGCTGTGGGTCCACAGGGAGTTGTAACTGCATGCGTCCACTTCTAAAGAACCCCAGTCTGACTGGGGCATGCAGTGTGGGCCGAAGCCCACCTGCATTAAACATGACATTACCTCAGCTGTGATGGGCAATGCAATGGGATATATTTATGTACCGCTGGTGGCTTCCTGGCACCCACCCATGCTGTGGGTCCACAGGGAGTTGTAACTGCATGTGTCCACTTCTAAAGAACCCCAGTCTGACTGGGGCATGCAGTGTGGGCCGAAGCCCACCTGCATTAAACATGACATTACCTCAGCTGTGATGGGCAATGCAATGGGATATATTTATGTACCGCTGGTGGCTTCCTGGCACCCACCCATGCTGTCGGTCCACAGGGACTTCACAATAGGGAGTTGTACCTGCCTGTGTCTATGAATTAAAAATCCCGGTCAGGTTGGGGCATGCAGTGTGGGCCCAAGCCCACCTGCATTTAATCTGACGTTAGCTCTGCTGTCCAGGGCACTGCAATGGGATACATTTATGTACAGCTGGTGGGTTCCAGGGAGCCACCCATGCTGTGGGTGCACACGGAATTCCCATTGCGGAGTTGTACCTGCCTGTGACTATTTATAAAAAAACGCGGTCTGACTGGGGCATGCAGACACCTTGACAGAATGAATAGTGTGTGGCACATAGGTTCCCCATTGCTATGCCCACGTGTGCAGCTCCAGATAGAGGTGGCACAGGATTGGATTTCTCATTGGTTCTGTACAGCATTGTGGACTATCGCCCCGCCCCTTTTAAAGAGGGTCGCTGCCTAGCCGTGCCAACCCTCTGCAGTGTGTGCCTGCTTTTCCTCTGGCAGACGCACTTATAAATAGACATGAGGGTGGCGTGGCATGAGGGCAGCTGAAGGCTGGGCAGGGACAGTTTGGTGTGCGCTGTGGACACTGGGTCGTGGGGCAGGGGGGGTTGGGCATCATGTAACCCAGGAGAAGTGGCAGCAGAATGTCATGCAGGCAGTGATTGTGCTTTGTTGGAGGTAGTGTGGTGCTTAGCTAAGGTATGCATTGCTAATGAGGGCTTTTCAGAAGTAAAAGTTGTTGGGAGGGGGGGGGGCACTCTTGCCGCTATTGTGGCTTAATAGTGGGACCTGGGAACTTGAGATGCAGCCCAACATGTAGCCCCTCGCCTGCCCTATCCGTTGCTGTGTCGTTCCCATCACTTTCTTGAATTGCCCAGATTTTCACAAACGAAAACCTTAGCGAGCATCGGTGATATACAAAAATGCTCGGGTCGCCCATTGACTTCAATGGGGTTCGTTACTCGAAACGAACCCTCGAGCATCGCGAAAAGTTCGTCTCGAGTAACGAGCACCAGAGCATTTTGGTGCTCGCTCATCTCTACTTAATATCAATCAGTGCCACTGCGCAATGTTTGGAGCTGTCTGCTTCTGGCAGCATGACAGCTTGGGCGGTGGACCCCTGCTGATCTGCTTCCGATGACCTATCCTGACAATAGGTCATCAATAGCTAGAAGTAGAACAACTATTGGAGATCTATAAAAAAAAAAAAAGTAAACAATGGCAGAATAGACTGTTTTGCAGCTTAAAAAGTCTAAATACTAAATCTTATGTAGCAAAAAATATACATAAAAAAACATTGACAGGAACATCAGCATTTTTTTTTAATTACTGCATGGGTCCAGGAGATCATGTTTGCTCTGGGACTCTTTTATCTTCTATGTGTGCCTCTGTTTTTATGACTTTAGTCCATAAATATAACTCTCAGACGTAGTCGGTTAAAGGGGTTGTCCCGCGGCAGCAAGTGGGTCTATACACTTCTGTATGGCCATATTAATGCACTTTGTAATGTACATTGTGCATTAATTATGAGCCATACAGAAGTTATCAGAAGTTATTCACTTACCTGTTCCGTTGCTAGCGTCCTCGTCTCCATGGTGCCGTCTAATTTTCAGCGTCTAATCGCCGGATTAGACGCGCTTGCGCAGTCCGGTCTTCTTCTTTTCTGAATCGGGCCGCTCGTGCCTGAGAGCGGCTCCTCATAGCTCCGCCCCGTCACGTGCCGATTCCAGCCAATCAGGAGGCTGGAATCGGCAATGGACCGCACAGAAGCCCTGCGGTCCAGCGAGGGTAAAGATCCCGGTGGCCATCTTCATCAGGTAAGTAAGAAGTCACCGGAGCGCGGGGATTCAGGTAAGCACTGTCCGTTTTTTTTTTTAAGTCCCTGCATCGGGTTTGTCTCGCGCCGAACGGGGGGGCTATTGAAAAAAAAAAAAAAACGTTTCAGCGCGGGACAACCCCTTTAAGTATGATCACTCTCAGCTTGGTTCCAACCTTGTGGTTTTCTCTTATTAATATAACTAATGAAAAAATATGGCAAATGTCAAAGATTATTATGGTACCCTAATACCAGGAGAAAGCTAGTCCATTGCTTAAGTGTAACATCAAGGAAGAAACATATGAAACATTTAAGATCACGAACAAAGTAATGGTTTTAACAGCGTGAATATGAGGCTTTATGGTAGGAATTGCAGATCCCACCATAGAGACTTGGAGCCTTCTCATATGTAGACAAAGAAAAAAAATGATAGGAGACCCCGAGCTGAAAAACAGCATAAACCACAATAAAGACACTATAAGATAACATTGAATTGTGGCGAAAAGACGAGGATACTTAGTCATTAGAGATGAGCCAGCACCAAAATGCTTGGGTGCTCGTTGCTCGAGTCGAACTTTTTGTGATGCTCGAGAGCACGTTTTGAGTAACGAACCCCATTGAAGTCAATGGGCGATTCGAGCATTTTTGTATATGACCGATGCTCCGGATAGGTCTTCACTTGTGGAAAACCAGAAAACATCCGAAAGTCATGGAAACACCACAGAAACGGATAGGGAAGGGCAGGGGCAGCAGGCAGGGCTGCATCTCAGGCTCCCCCGTACCACTATTAAGCCACAATAGGGGCAAGAGTCTCCCCCCCCCTAACAATTTTTACTTCGGACAAGCCCTGATTAGCAAGACACACCTTAGCTAAGCACCACACTACCTGCAACCAAGCACAATGACTGCCTGTGGGTCACACCGCTGCCTCTTCTCCTGTGTTACATGCTGCCCAACCCCCCGCACGACCCTGCGTCCACAGCGCACACAAAAGTTTCCCTGTGCAGCCTTTAGCTGCCCTCATGCCACACGCTCGCTTCATAGCTACGCCACCCTCATGTCCATTTCCAAGTGCATCTGCGATGATGAGGAACCAGAGGCACCCACTGCAGAGGGTTGGCAGGGCCAGGCAGCGATCCTATTTGAAAGGGGGGGGGGGCGATAGCCCACAATGCTGTTGAGAATTGATGAGAAATTGACGTTCGATCTTCATTCCAATCTTGTGCCACCTCCGTCAGGGGCTGCAAACGTGGGCATAAAGGGGACTCAGGTTCCAGTACTTCTACATATCTCCACAATGCAGCAATACTCAGCGTGGGAAGCACGTGAGCGGGCCCAGGGTCAAGCTCGTTCCCAGCCTCCATCTTGTGTGACCCAAGGTGCTGCGAGTTACATAGCAATGGGGAATCCATGTGCCCACACACTATTCATTCTGTGTTGGTGTCGGATAGCTCAATCGACACCGCAAGGGGAAAGCCATCTGCACAGGCCAGCTCAAAACCAGAAAGCACATATGCAGTACAGAGGGGAATAAACAAAAGGCAAGTCAAAACACTGAATGTCAGGTCAATGATAGGGGGTGACCAGTTGAACAGAAGCTAAACCAAACACTGGCAAGGAGGAACTGGCTGAGAGGGCTTAAATATGGAACTCCACGCCCAGGGTGTGGGGAGAAGTCACATGCCCACCAGAGGGAACTCATGAAACCGCCTCCCCCAGTCAGTATCTTTGTGCCAGACAGGTCAAACACCGCGATGGGAAATCTGTGTGCACCCACAACATAGGTGGGTCCTAGGCAACCCAAGACCTGAACCATGAAGAAATCAGAGTGCCGAAACATGGCAGACTTTCACTGCGCCGAGGACATAGGCCTCAGCCCACACCATCAGCAATTGCGGGCATAAAGCGCACTTCGATGCTAGTACACCTGTGAATGTCTCATTAAATCAGTTACGTTTTCTTTCACCGCTCCAAAGACTGGATTAGCCAGGAAAAAGTTCCACAGGGCCAACCTGGCGCAGTTGCAGTTCCCCCGGGACATAGGCCTTGGCCACACCCTCAGCAATCGCGGGCATGAAGCGGACTTCGATACTAATACACCTGTGATGGTCTCATTAAATCAGTTACGTTTTTTTTCACCGCTCCAAAGGCTGGATACGCCAGGAAAAAGTTCCACAGGCCCAATCTGGTGCAGTTGCTGTTCCCCCGGGACATAGGCCTCAGCCCACACCCTCAGCAATCGCGGGCATGAAGCGAACTTCGATGCTAATATACCTGTGAAGGTCTCATTAAATCAGTTACGCTTTCTTTCACCGCTCCAGACTGGATTAGCCAGGAAAAAGTTCCACAGGCCCAACCTGGCGCAGTTGCTGTTCCCCCGGGACATAGGCCTCGGCCCACACCCACAGCAATCGCGGGCATGAAGCGGACTCCGATGCTAGTACAGCATTGAACGTCCCTTTAATGCTGTAACGCTCCTCTTCTTTGGCCCAAACCAGTGTCTCAGATAACTGTGGTAACACGAGAGCAAATACATGATGCCCAGTGCTGATCCCCTGACCCCAAGAAGGAGGGGGAGGTGGCCTTACAAGGCCAAGAAATCATAGCCTATGTGGGAAGTATGTGAGCGGGCCCTTGGTCAGGCTCGGTCCCAGCAAACACACTTGTGACCCAAGGTCCGCGAGTTACATAGCAATGGGCAATCGGGGTCTCGTCACACTATTCATTCTGTGTTGGTGTCGGATAGCTCAATCGACACCGCAAGGGGAAAGCCATCTGCACTCTGCACCCTACCCAAGTCAGTCAGTGCCTTTGTGCCAGACAGGTAAATCACCGCCATGGGAAGTCTGTGTGCACCCACAGCATAGGTGGGTCCTAGGCAACCCAAGAAATGAACCATGAAGAAATCAGAGTGCGCAAACATGGCAGACATTCACTGCGCCGAGGACATAGGCCTCTGCACAAATCCTCAGCAATCGTGGGCATAGAGCGGACTATAATGCTAGTGCAACTGTGACCGTCTCATAAGTGCAGTATCGCTCCTCTTGTTTGGCCCAAAGCAGTGCCCCAGATAGCTGTGGTAACACGGGAGAAAATACATAATGGCCTCGGCCCACAATTCATGCCCTAGTCAGTGAGTGTTTTTGGGCCAGATAGGTAAAACACCGCGATGGGAAGTCTGTGTGCACCCATAGTAGAAACAGACCCCTGTAACATTCCAGTAGAAAAGGTATAAGCAGACCTCAGTAACATTTTAGTAGCAGTAGTATAGGCAGACCCCGGTACCATTTCTGTAGTGGAAGTATAGGCAGACCCCTGTAACATTTCTGTAGCAGAAGTATAGGCAGACCACTGTAACATTTCGGTAGCAGAAGTATAGGCAGACCCCTGTAACATTTATGTAGCAGAAGTATAGGCGAACCCCTGTAACATTTCTGTAGCAGAAGTATAGGCAGACCCCTGTAACATTTCGGTAGCAGGAGTATAGGCAGACCCCAGTACCATTTCTGTAGTAGAAGTATAGGCAGACCCCATTAACATTTTTGTAGCAGAAGTATACGCAAACCCCTGTAACATTTATGTAGCAGCAGTATAGGCAGACCCCTGTAACAGTTACGTGGCAGAAGTATAGGCAGACCCCAGTAACATTTATGTAGCAGCAGTATAGGCAAACCCCAGTAACATTTCTGTAGCAGCAGTATAGGCAGACCCCAGCACCATTTCTGTAGTAGAAGTATAGGCAGACCCCAGTAACATTTCTGTAGTAGTAGTATAGGCAGACCCAATGTAACATTTATGTAGTAGCAGTATAGGAAGACCCCTGTAACATTTACGTGGCAGAAGTATAGGCAGATCCCAGTAAAATTTTTGTAGCGGAAGTATAGACAGACCCCTGTAACATTTACGTGGCAGAAGTATGAGCAGACCCCAGTACCATTTATGTAGTAGAAGTATAGGCAGACCCCAGTAACATTTTTGTAGCAGAAATATAGGCAGACCCCTGTAACATTTACATGGCAGAAGTATAGGCAGACCCCAGTACCATTTCTGTAGTAGAAGTATAGGCTGACCCCTGTAACATTTTTGTAGCAGAAGTATTGGCAGACCCCAGTAACATTTTTGTAACAGAAGTATTGGCAGACCCCAGTAACATTTTTGTAGTAGATGTATAGGCAGACCCCTGTAACAGTTATGTGGCAGACGTATAGGCAGACCCCAGTACTATTTCTGTAGTAGAAGTATAGGCAGACTCTAGTAATATTTCTGTAGTAGAAGTATAGGCAGACCCCTGTAACATTTATGCAGCAGCAGTATAGGCAGACCCCTGTAACATTTACATGGCAGAAGTATAGGCAGACCCCAGTAACATTTTTGTAGCAGAAGTATAGGCAGACCCCAGTAACATTTTTGTAGCAGAAGTATACGCAGACCCCTGTAACATTTATGTAGCAGAAGTATAGGCACACCCCTGTAACATTTATGTGGCAGAAGTATAGGCAGACACCTGTAACATTTCTGTAGCAGAAGTATAGCAAGACCCCTGTAACATTTAGGTAGCAAAAGTATAGGCAGACCCCAGTACCATTTCTGTAGTAGAGGTATAGGCAGACCCCAGTAACATTTTTGTAGCAGAAGTATACGCAGACCCCTGTAACATTTATGTAGCAGCAGTATAGGCATACCCCTGTAACATTTCTGTAGCAGCAGTATAGGCAGACCCCTGTAACATTTACGTGGCAGAAGTATAGGCAGACCCCTGTAACATTTCTGTAGCAGAAGTATAGACAGACCCCAGTAACATTTACGTGACAGAAGTATAAGCAGACCCCAGTACCATTTCTGTAGTTGAAGTATAGGCAGACCCCTGTAACATTTATGTAGCAGAAGGTTAGACAGACCCCTATAACATTAATGTGGCAGAAGTATAGGCAGGCAGACCCCAGTAAAATTTCTGTAGCAAGAGTATAGACCAACCGCTGAAACATTGGGGTACCATGAGCGTAGGCGAAGGCCGGAAAAATTAGTTGGATAAGAGTATAGACGAGGGCCAGAAAAGTTAGTGTACCAAGAGTACAAATGTCCCCCTGAAAAATTGCACAACCGAGAGGGCACATGCAACCCATAAATATTTTTTGAAAGATACAGCTTGCTGTTGCTTAATTTGTAACAGAGCCTGGAGGCAGCCCTGTTGAAAAAATTGGTTCATGTTAATGTATCAATACTTTTGAAACTTTGAAAAATTGTAAAAAAATTATTATATGAGCCTTTTGGGCCGCAGAAAAATTGGCAGTTCAGCGTGATGACGTTGTTTCTGGAGGAGGAGGAAGACTAATATCAGAGACAAAGCTAAATGCCCTGTTTTTCCGGTGATAGAGAAGAATGCATTTATCTGCGGTTGCAGCGAAAAGAATTTTTAGATTCCGCTGCTCTCCGCCGGTGGAGAAGAGAAGTCTGGGGAAATCCAGGCTTTGTTCATCTTTATGAGTGTAAGCATGTCAGCACTGGCAGTTGACAGGCGGGTACGCTTATCCGTAATAATTCCCCCAGCTGCACTAAACACCCTCTCTGACAAGACGCTAGCGGCAGGGCAAGCCAGCACCTCTAGGGCATACAGCACGGGTTCGTGCCACGTGTCCAGCTTTGACACTCAATAGTTGTATGGAGCAGAGTCATCACGGAGGACGGTGGTACAATCGGCTACGTACTCCCTCACCATCTTTTTACAGTGCTCCCTACGACTCAGCCTTGACTGGGGAGTGGTGACGCAGTCTTGCTGGGGAGCCATAAAGCTGGCAAAGACCTTGGAGAGTGTTCCCCTGCCTGCGCTGAGCATGCTGCCTGATCTCCGCGCCTCCCCTGCTACTTGGCCCTTGGAACTGCGCCTTCTGCCGCTAGCGCTGGCAGATGGGAAGTTTTTTTTTTAAAGGAACTTTATTTAGCCAGAAGTTGATTAACCAACATACAAACATAGGCAGCTGACACCACAGGTGTCAGATTCAGTGGACAGTGCATTGCATGATAAACAGGATAAGAATAGGCGTTACCTGTATATACACTTTCATTTCTTCTTGATACATAGTGCCTGGCTAGAGCTTTTTTTTCTTTTTTTTAAACTTTAACTTTATCAATTATTACTAAACAACAATTTAACCTTGAAATGAATTAGCTGTAATCAACCAGGAGAAGAGAAAAAGGAGAAAAGAAATAAAGGAAATTTAAAGGGACCCCCGCCCCCACCCTCTGGCGCAACTCTTTTAAGGAAAATTGTGAAAACAGAAAAAAGGTTCTAAGAATAGGGTTTTAACTTGGGGAACAAGTTGAACAGATGTCCTTCATTGTGTCCTTCCCTCTCCCTCTCTATCACCTAGCTAGGCTCTCCCGGCGCCGTCGCAGAGCAACTCACCCAACCACCCCAAATCTTATCGAATTTTTCAGGGCATCCCCTGGCCATGTATGTCAGTTTGTACATCGGGATTTCGGCATTGACCAACAGAACCCATGCATTCCTGGTCAGCTTCCCAGGGTGCTTCCAGTTAAGTAAAATGACTTTTTTAGCATAGAAAAGTAGCAACTTGTACAGTGTACGTGTTGCTGCGGCCACGGGCAGGTCTCCAACAAGCCCAAATAGGCACGTTCCAGGATGCATGATCCTCGGTGCCCCCAGATGCGTTTCCATGAAGAAAAGCACGTCTCTCCAGTAGTCCTGCAGGACTGCACACTCCCAGAACACGTGCATGACCGTCCCATCTGCAGCCAGGCATCGCGGGCACGTTGCAGTATAGAGCAGCCCCATAGTACACAATTTAGAAGGAGTGTAATATATACGGTGTAGGAACTTAACTTGGATGAGTTTGTCTCTCGCGCTAACCAGGGGGGGACCAGATCCACCTCGTATATCCTCATCCTCCTCTTCGGTCAGGTCAGGGATATCCCCCTATCATCTCCGCACGGCCCTCTCTCCCAGCGGGGCCAGATGTTGCGCTATATGGGCGTAGAAGCTCGACAGCAGTTTGACAAGATTGCACATCTGCGCCAGGCCCTCTAGCCGTGTCATGGATAGTGGGATAGACAGACCTCCAAACTGAGCCCTGGCCGCGTCTCGCAGCTGGTAATATCTAAAGTAGGAGTTTTCAGGCAGGCCTTGGGCTATTCGTAGCTGTAGAAAGGTGCAGAGCGTACCCTCGCTGACTATGTCCAAAAGGACATTGACGCCCCAACGCCTCCAGAAGGCAGGCTCTGGGAAGCGCTGGAAGTGTGGCAGTTTGGGGTTATTCCAGAGAGGAGTGTGTGGGGATCGCGCAGTCTCCCCCTCAGTGGACAGTCTTGTGACCCGATGCCAGATTTCCAATGTTACCAGCATGGGAGTGGGCAGTGGAGCAGTCGAAGATGAGGGGCCGCTCAGCAGCAGCCCCCGTAGGTTCTGAGCAGGGTCCACCATTCTCCGCTCCAGACTCACTGCCGGGTTGTAGTCTGACGAGCATAGCCACCACCCCGCATACACCAGCTGGCTAGCCAGATAGTAGTAATAGAAGTGTGGTAGGGCCAACCCTCCCCCGCTCGACGGGAGGCACAGAGTCTCCAATCTGATTCTGGGTGTGGTGCCCCTCCACAGTATACATAACACAATCCCACGGAGCGTAGTGAAGAATTTTTTGGGGACTAACGTAGGGGAGTTATGCAGTATGTACAAAAATTTTGGTAGCAGTTTCATTTTTAGCAGGTTTATTCTGCCCACCAGGGTAAGCGGGAGAGAAGCCCAGCGTGTCGCCACCTCCTCGGTCCAGCCCAGGAGAGGGACCAGGTTGGAGTTGTAGAAAGTGGATAATTCTGCTGTCACCTTTACACCCAAGTAGGTGGTCTGGGTTGTCCAGCTCAGCGGGACGGGCAGGGGAAGCTCAGCGGCCACAGGGTCCACCGCCAGTAAGTGGGTCTTGTCCCAGTTGACCTTAATGCCTGAATGTGTACCAAATGCACCGAATATGGCCAGCGCTGTGTTAAGAGAGGCCTCTGGGTCTTGAAGGAAAAGAAGGGTGTCATCTGCATAGAGCGCTATGCGCTCTTCGTAGTTGTTTAGTTTAAATCCCTTCGCTATTGCTGACGTTCGGATTTGGATCACTAGAGGCTCTATGGCGAGGGCAAACAGAGCAGGGGACAAAGGGCAGCCCTGTCTTGTCCCCCTACTCAGGGAAAACTGGGCAGAAACATGTATGTTAGTCTTGATGTTGGCTACCGGGGAGTCGTATAGAATCTCAATCCATTTAATAAAAGTTGGCCCAAATCCGAACCGCTGCATCACCGCCCATAAGTACTTCCACTCCACTGAGTCGAAGGCCTTTGCCTGATCTATAAATACCAGAGTGCGCTTCCCGCAGTTAGTATGTTTGTACGATAGGTGGTTAAAAAGCCTCCTCAGGTTCATGTCCATGCTTTTGCTATGCATAAAGCCGGACTGGTCAGCGTGTATGATCTCTTTCAGTACTGAGTTTATACACGTCGCCAGTATTTTTGCAATTACTTTAACGTCATTATTAAGGAGGGAAATAGGGTGGTATGAGCCACAGTCCGTGGGGTCTTTTCCGGTTTTAGGGATCATTATTATTAGGGCTTTACGCATTGTGTCCGTTATCGCCCCCTCCTGCAGGATAGAATTATATAATGTGAGAGGTCGTGGGGCCAGAGTTTCCACGTTTTTCCTATACCATTCCCCAGGGAGCCCATCCACACCCGGTGACTTCCTATTGGGAAGGGCCTTTATGGCTTCCGTTATTTTTTTCTATGCTCAGATCTCTATCCAGGTGGGCCGCACTGTCTCGGTTCAGCAGAGGGAAGTGAATGTCATCTAGATACGCCTGAAGCTGCGCATCAGTGCAGCTCAGTTTGGAGGTGTATAAGTCCCTATAGTATTGGGCGAACGCTTGATTTATTAGTTTGGGATCGTTTAGTAGGGTGCCCGAGCTATCTCGCACTGCTGTGATAGGCGGCAGTGTCTGATCCTCTCTAGCTAGGTAGGCCAGTAAGTGGCCGTTCTTGTCTTCCTGATCAAAGATCCGGTGGCGGGTGTACAGAAGTTTTTTCTTGGTGTATTCAATAAGTAGTAATTTATATTCCCGTCGCAGGGCACCTAGGGTTGAAGTAGTTTCCGGGGAGGGATCTGCTATGTGTCTGGCCTCTGCTAAGTCAAGGCAGCGTTCCAGGTCCAAGCGGCTGGCTCCCAGGGACCTTCTGTGTTCGGCTATGGCCGAGGCAAAGGATCCCCTGGTGAAGGCTTTAAATGCGTCCCATACCATCAGCTCCAGGGCCGTTCCCTCATTGACCTCCCAGTACATTTCAGCCTCTTGTTCTACATATTCGTGTACTTCTCTTTGTTCTAACCATAGTGGGCTCAGTCTCCACATAGGGCGACTGCCCTCAACTCCAAGGTCAAGAACCAGTTGGAATGGGGAGTTATCTGAAATGCCTCTGGGCAGGTAGGATATGTCGCGGACCATAGGGAGGCAGTCCGGGGAGCCAAAACACAGATCTATACGCGAGAAGGCATTATAGGTCGGGGTGTGACATGAGTAGGCTCTGTCGTGTGGGTGCCGCGCACGCCATATTTCTTGCAATAAATAGGAGTCGGCCCACCCAGGGAGTGGTCCCAGGCAGTCGAGCCCATGCGAAAGCAGCTGGAGTGAGACTGTCCTGCAGCGGGTCTAAAATCAGGTTAAAGTCTCCCATAATTACTGTTGGGGCCGCCTCAAGGAGGACCACTCTTGCCATCACCTCATGGAGTATTTTAATATTAGCGGGGGGTGGTAGGTAAATGGTTACTATCGTGAGGAGGCGACTGTGAAAGGTGCCCTGTAGAATCAGGTAGCGCCCCCCAGGGTCTATATGTATTTGACGAAAAGCAAACTGGACTGACTTAGCCACCAGGATGCTGACCCCTCGGGCATAGTTTGAATAAGTCGCGTGGTATGCTGCGCCTATAGTTGCTCGCTTAAGCGCCAGTGTGCTCAAACTTCTAAGGTGTGTTTTTTGGAGTAGTATCATGTGAGGGGAGTGAGTTTTGAGGAAGTCAAAAACCAGCGCTCTTTTAATTTTAGAATTTAGGCCCCTGACGATCCAGGAGACCAATTTTAAGTACATACTAGCCATTGTCAAAGAGCTGGACTTTGTTCCCACAAGTTCCCTGTAAAGCGTTCAAGAGAGAGTCGCGCCAGAAACAACCAGTAAAAGTTACAGAGTAGACCAAAATCTGTTCACATTTGCCAACCTCAAACCAATCCATCCCTTCCCACCCTACCCATCCCCCCGAACTTTGGACAGGTTTCGATCCCATAACTCACAACTTTGTAGGGGGCATAAGGCCTAGCCCCCAGAGAGAGTCAACAACAAACTAGGACAGGAGAATGAAAAACAATAACAGCGGTCACAGATATGGGAATGGAATCCCCCCTGTGAATAAACAGAGACAGGATCATGTGAGTGTGGGCTGCTCCAATATGGACCATAGGTACCCAGCACGGGCCCCTGGTCCAGCCTGGTCCTCACAATCCGAGACAGAAAAGAATAATCTTATCGCAGTCCACATTACTTTACAGTATAATTGCCTTCAGCTGCTGGCCTTCTTATCTAACGTGGAGGGGGGGAGGGAGGGGGAGAGGACAGAGGAGAAGAGGGTACAGGGGAATAGAAAAAAAAAAGGAAAGGAAAAAGGGGGGGGAGAAAAGGGGGAAGGGCGGGGAGGGGAGCGGGGTCGCCTTCCACAGTAACAGTGCAAAAAGAAAGGGAAGCGTTGGCCGGCCAACCACATCAATTACGTATTTTTGGAAGTCTCACGGCAAGGATCAGTTTTGTTCAAGCCAGTTTAGGACATCCTCTGGTCTTTCAAAAAAATGGGAACGGTTATCCTTGACCACCTTTAGCCTAGCAGGTTATAGCATGGCATAGACGAGTTGTTTTGAGCGTAGCATTTTCTTTGCTTCTGTGAATTTTTGTCGCCTCTGCTGCACCTCTAGGGAAAAGTCCGGAAAGATGCGGACTGTTTGTCCGTCGACCCTTAGTGGTTCTCTCTCACGGTTAAGTGCCAGGATTTTGTCTCTGTCCCTGTAATTAAGCAGCTTTGCAATGAAAGTGCGTGGGGGCCCCCCCGGGCGGAGCCCTTGATGGGATGCGGTGAGCCCTCTCAACGCAAAATAGGGGGGACAGAGAGTTAGGGCCATACTCCTGCTTAAGGAACGATTCCAGGAAGTCGCAAGGATCTCTGCCCTCAGCGCCCTCCGGCAATCCTATAAATCTGAGGTTGTATCTACGCAAGTGGTTCTCCATATCGTCCAATTTCTTCCACTGTGCCGTGAGGTTAGAGTTGAGGGTGCGCACCTGATCTGAGAGTGGTGTAACAGTGTCCTCCAAGTTAGAGACTCGCGTCTCTACCTCTATTGTGCGCTCTCTCAGCGTTTGGACGTCCGCTCGCAGTAGACCAAAGTCCAACTGTAGTGCGTCGCTTTTTTCTGTGAGGGCAGAGCGTGACTCTGTGATTGCCTTTAGTAAGTCGGCAATAGTCGGGCCGGATACAGAGGGCGAGGCTGATGCGATTCCCTCAGAGGGTGCGTTCTGTGGGATGGAGGGCACGTTAGGTCTGGGGTCCGGTAAGGTGCTGGGCCGAGAGTATTGCTGCAGCTTATTGGTTATTTTTGCTTGCTTGCTGGGCGCCATTGCGCTAGGGGATAGTAGTAGGGGATGCCCGCCGGCTTGAACTTATGGGATGTCACAGGGGGGGGGGGGGATTCATGCGCAGTTTAGGCTTTGGTGCATAGCTGTTGGGGTACAGTCATGGTGTAGTAGTATCAATGCGCCTCCGACACGCTACCCCCAGACGGCAGTTCGGGGCTCAGTCTGTAGGTGTATGTAAGACAATGGGTCTTAGTCCCGGAGTGTCTCTGATGGAGAGGTCCGCGGGTCGAAGTCCCTCCCGCACTATCCGTCAAGAGGTGAAGTGCATCAGGAGGGGGGCAGGTAATTGCCTCTGCTCCCCTCTGTTTAGGGGTAAATTGCTCTCCCAGGGGAAGGGGGGGCTCCACGTGCGGTGCTCCTCTCTGTATATATGGCTTCTTCAGCGCACCCCCACTGTCGCTTTCTCTTCTGTGGCTCCCCTTACACCCCTTATCTCCCCTCTGCCAGATGGTGTTTGGCTGGGGGGGAGGGGTGGGGGCTACCCCTTGCTGCGACCAACAGCCTGCGATGATAGCCACATGGAGCCCACTCAAGGGGGCTTCTGGTGCCCCAGATGCAGTGTTACAGTCCTGTGGGAGTGGGGAAGCACGGGGGGCGCTGAGACTGGTGGCGGCGGCTGCCGCGTCAATCACCCGGTCTGCCGCTGTATGGAGTAGGTAGCCAGCCCTCTCCACCTCCGCTGGTGCCTCTGGTGTGGTCCCCACTTCGGCCCTCTGAGCAGGGGAGCTCGCGATATAGCGCTTCCGGTCGCTGCTACCGCACTTCCGGTCGCGGCCAGCCGGCACTCGAGTCCAGGGATCTTCAGGCCTTGTAGACCTCGCGGCGTTCCTCCTCCTCTGAGGAGACCCAGAAAGGTCTCTAAGTGCTCCCACCTGGTCAGGGAAGTCAGTGCCGGCCTCCTGAATGCTGTCCCAAGTCTCCAGCGCGCGGGATGCCACAGATTCGTCAGATGGGAAGTTTAGCATCAATTTGTCCACCAGGGCCCTGTGGTATTGCATCACTCTCGTACCCCTTTCCTCTTCGGGAATGAAAGCGGAAAGGTACTCCTTGTACCGTGGGTCAAGAAGGGTGTACACCCAGTAATCCGTGTTGACCAGAATGCGTCTAACTCGAGGATCACAAGAAAGGCAGCCTACCATGAAGTCAGCTATGTGTGCCAGGGTGCCAGTACGCAAGACATGGCTGTCCTCGCTAGGAAGATGACTTTCAGGATCCTCCTCCTCCTCCACAGCCCATACACGCTGAACAGATGAGAGGCAAGCAGCATGGTTACTCTCTGCAGTGTGCCCAGCTGTCTCTTCTCCCTCCTCCTGCTCCTCCTCCTGCTCCTCCCCTCCTCCTCCTCCGATATAGGCATGAGGGTGGTCTGGCTATCAAGCGACATACTGTCATCCCCCGTCTCCTGTTCCAACCACAAAGTGTCGGCCTTTATGCCTTGCAGCGAACGTCTCAGCAAGCATAGCAGCTGGATGATTACGCTAATGATTGCAGCATCGCCGCTCACCATCTGGGTAGACTCCTCAAAGTTTCCGAGGACCTGGTAGATATCTGCCATCCAGGCCCACTCCTCGGTAAAGAATTGGGGAGGCTGACTACCACTACGCCGCCCATGTTGGAGTTGGTATTCCACTATTGCTCTATGCTGCTCATAGAGCCTGGCCAACATGTGCAGCATAGAATTCCACCTTGTGGGCACATCGCACAGTAGTCGGTGCTCTGGCAGATTAAATCGGTGTTGCAGGGTCCTCAGGGTGGTAGCGTCCATGGTGGACTTGCGGAAATGTGCGCAGACGCAGGTCAGACAAGTGTGGGTAGTTTTTCAGAACCGCTGCAGAGCCGCCACCAGGTTACGGCCGTTGTCATACACGACCATGCCAGGTTGGAGGCTCAGTGGCGAAAGCCAGAGGTCGGTCTGCTCTGTCAGACCCTGCAGCAGTTTGGGGGCCGTGTGTCTCTTGTCACCGAAGCTGACTAGTTTCAGCACGGCTTGCTGACGCTTGCCCACTGCTGTGCTGCCGCACCGCACCACACCGACTGCTGGCGACATGCTGCTTACACTTCTTAATTGAAAGGTAGAGGTTGCGTAGGAGGAGGAGGAGGAGGGGGACGGTTTTAGAGGAGGTGGCATAGACCGCCACAGATACCAGCACCGAGGTAAGACCCGCTATTCTGGGTGTGGGTAGGACATGAGCGGTCCCAGCCTCCACCAAATTCACCCAATGTGCCGTGAGGGAGATATAGTGGCCCTGTCCTCCAGTACTTGTCCACGTGTCCGTGGTTAAGTGGACCTTCCCAGTAACCGCGTTGGTGAGGGCACGATTTATATTGCGGGAGGCGTGCTAGTGTAGGGCTGGGACGGCACACCGGGAAAAATAGTGGTTACTGGGGACTGAGTAGCGCGGGACCGTCGCCACCATCATGTTTTTCAAAGCCTCCATTTCCACAAGCCTGTACGGCAGCATCTCTTAATTTGGCAATGTGCACGTTTAAAGCTTGAGCGTGTGGGTATGTGGTGGCATATTTGCGCTTTCGCTCCAACGCTTACGCTAGCGACAGCTGAACGCTGCGCTGAGAGACATTGCTGGATGGGGTCGAGGACAGTGGAGGTGAGGGTGTGGGTGTAGGCCGGAAGGCGCTCGTGCCTGTGTCCTGAGAGGGGGGTTGGATCTGTGTGGCAGGTTGGAGCACAGGGGAAGAGGCAGTGGTGCGACCCGGAGGCGGTGAACGGCCTTCGTCCCACCTTGTGGAGTGCTTGGCCATCATATGCCTGCGCATGCTGGTGGTGGTGAGGCTGGTAGTGGTGGCTCCCCGGCTGCTCTTGGTGCGACACAGGTTGCACACCACTGTTCGTCGGTCATCCGTGCTCTCACTGAAAAACATCCATACTTTTGAACACCTAGCCCTCTGCACGGAGGCTTGGCGTGAGGGTGTGCTTTGGGAAACAGTTGGGGGATTCTTCGCTCTGGTCCTGCCTCTACCCCTGGCCACCCCACTGCCTCTTCCAACCTGTCCTGCTGCTGCACTTGCCTCCCCCTCTGAAGACCTGTCCTGAGTGGGCTTAGCAAACCAGGTGGGGTCAGTCACCTCATCGTCCAGCTGCTCTTCCTCTGAATCCTCTGTGCTCTCCTCCCTCGGACTTACTGCCCTTACTACTATTTCACTGATAGACAACTGTGTCTCATCATCATCATCCTCCTCACCCACTGAAAGCTCTTGAGACAGCTGCCGTAAGTCCCCAGCCTCATCACCCGGTCTCTGGGAACTTTCCAAAGGTTGGGCATCGGTCATGACAAACTCCTCAGGTGAAAGAGGAACCATTTTTTCCCACTCAAGGCAGGGACCCGAGAACAGTTCCTGGGAGTCTGCCTGCTCATCAGAATATGTCATTTTCATGGAGTGAGGAGGCTGGGAGGAAGGAGGAGCAGCAGCCAGAGGATTCAGAGTTGCAGCAATGGACTGCGTTGAAGACTGGGTGGCCGATAGATTGCTGGATGCATTTTCTGCCATCCACGATAGGACCTGCTCACACTGCTCTGTTTGTAATAAAGGTCTACCACGTGGACCCATAAATTGTGATATGAAGCTGGGGACCCCAGAAACTTGCCTCCCTCCTAATACCGCAGCAGCCGGCTGTGATTCACCTGGACCAGGAACTCGGCCTGTGCCCACACCCTCTCTTGGACCTCCGCGTCCTCATCCGCGTCTGTGTCCACGTCCTCGACCCCTACCCCTACCCCTCATAATGGCGGAATACGAATAGAGCAGGGGCCAAATAAATTACCCCCTTCTACAGCACTGACAACTGGGCCTTAATTCACCACACACAGAGACTTGTAGATAGCGGAGGCTCTATGCTGTGTCTAGGAAAAAGTAACCCGCTGTCTCGCGCTGATACATAGGGGTAATTTACTGCTTGCAGAGACTTGTAGATTATAGAGGCTGTGTGGAGTGGGAGAAGACTGTAAAGCCAGTGGATAGTAACTGTGGCTGGTAACTGCGGCGATCTCAACCCCACCAACGGAAATGGTATTGTGGGACGCTCTGCACAGCAGCTGAGCTGAAATACTTAGCAGTGGCCTCAGTAATATTACAGTACTGTTTAGCGGTGAGACCGCGGTCTAATTCACTGCAGACAGAGAACTGTATAAATAATTATGGAATTATTTACGTACACTTTCACGCTGACAGTGGTATTGTAACGCAAACTCCAGCCAGAAAAAAAATTATACGGAAGGCTGTGAACAGGCCTAGCTGCGTAATAGTGAAGCACTGCAACTCCCAGCAGCCACCCAGTAAAATGCACACGGTCAGAGGTAGCCTCAAGAAGGACCATTGGGGTTCTTGTAGACAGGATCCTACACTACCACTGTCTCTATCTCAGCAGCACTTTCCCTATACTCTGTATAATTGACTGCAGACTGAGAACGCTATAGCTGTAATAGCCTGCACAGCCCGAGATTAAAAAAATTTTTTTGTGTAAAACTGCTCCCAGCAGCCACAACAGTAATGCATACAGTCAGATGTGGCCCTAAGAAGGACCGCTGGGGTTCTTGAGGACAGGATCCTACACTAACACTATCCCTGAATAAGCAGCAGCACTTTCCCTATGCTCTCCCAGCATGTGTCTGAGGCGAGCCGCGGGCGGGACCGCTTTAAGTACTCGGCCGTCACTTGATCTCGCCAGCCACTCACTGCAGTAAGGTGGGATAGGGCTGGCACGTCACAGGAGGAAGTGGTAATGCCTTCCCTGCATGTCTATTGGCTAAAAAATGGCGCTAAACGTGCAGGAAAGGAAATGGAATTGACTCGAGTACCGCGTGGTGCTCGTTTCGAGTAACGAGCATCTCGAGCACCCTAATGCTCGAACGAGCATCAAGCTCGGACGAGTGTGCTCTCTATTAGTCATATCCTCAGGTTCATACAATGACCATAACGTTGAGTTTTGAGGTAAACCATATTCAGATGTTCAGCAGTGTCGTATAATCAGTCTGTTATATGTGAGATGTTCTGCAGTGTTATATGATCAGTCTGTGATGTGTGAGATGTTTTGCAGTGTTGTATAATCAGTCTGTAATGTGTGAGATGTTCTGCAGTGTCCTATGATCAGTCTGTAATGTGAGTTGTTTTGCAGTGTTGTATAATCAGTCTGTGATGTGTGAGAAGTTCTGCAATGTTATGTGATCAGGATGTGATGTGTGAGATGTTCTGCAGTGTCGTGTGATCAGTCTGTGATGTGTGAGATGCTCTGCAGTGTCCTATGATCAGTCTGTGATGTGAGATGTTCTGCAGTGTCGTATGATCAGTCTGTAATGTGTGAGATGTTCTGCAGTGTCATATGATCAGTCTGTGATGTGTGAGATGTTCTGCAGTGTCATATGATCAGTCTGTGATGTGTGAGATCTTCTGCAGTGTCATATGATTAGTCTGTGATGTGTGAGATGTTCTGCAGTGTCATATGATCAGTCTGTAATGTGTGAGACGTTCTGCAGGGTTGTATGATCAGTCTGTGATGTGTGAGATGTTCTCCGCATCGATCAAGTGTGCTATTAACTTGTTTTTACAGGGATGGAAATAGGTAGATGGTTTCCACAAGAAGACCATGTTTGGTGTTAATGATAGACCGCGGGACAGAGCTCTTAGGTCTCTCTCCACCTCCCTCCAGTATCCAGAAATACCCGCGCATGCCCACCAGATGTGGAGAAAAGAGCCTATTTCCACTCCACATCTCCAACATCTATTGTGTGGAGCTAACTTGTAGTTGAATAGCCATTGGAGGGTTTTATACCACCTGACTAGTAGTTTATAGTGGCATTCCTGCATGAGGACACACGGGGAAAGGCCGTAGGCCAAGCTCAGAATTAGTTTGGTATCAGCTATCGTTAGTGAGATCCCCAGTTCCTTTTCCCAGGTAATCAGGAAGGTGGCTTTCGCATACATGGGAGGCGCTATGAAGCCCTTCCTTATGATGGAAATTTTTCTTGAGTTAGGTGTATTTGTTTTCAAGGTATCTTCGAAGTGTGTCTTGGGTCTGGTAGACTTATATTTAGTCAGGTATTCACTGAGTACTTTTTTAACGTGTGTTTTTTGCAGGAAAGAGAGGGCATTGTTGGGGGCTAGATCGATCAAAATCTCCTCTGGAGTCTTGTACGCTAGATTCTGGATGTCCTCTATCTTGCTATTTCCTAATTGTTTCCAAATGCTCGCGGATCCTGGATCATGTTGGGCACCCATTAGTCTGCCTAGTCCTCTGATTGGTGTCAGAGGAGAAGGGTCTGGCGCAAGTGATTTTTTGAGTTTATCCCATGTCTCGCAAGGGCCTCTAAGTAGGGGGTTAAACCCTTTTGCTCTATATTGATGTTTTGCCAGGAAACACAAGTCCTCCATCAGGGTATAATTCTGCGAGGCCTTCGCCAGACTGTGTAATAGCGGGTCCCTGGACGGGTGTGTCAAGTCCATCCAGTAACCAAGTTGGATGACCTGATAGTAGTCCTGGACGCTTGGCAAATCCATCCACCCCTCCGACCTCCGTCTTATCATTAAGCTATAAGCGAGTCTGGGTCTTTTTTGTCTCCAGACAAAGCTCGTAAACAGCGTTTTCAGCAATTTAAAGAAAGAGGGGGGTAGGTGAATCGGGATTATACGCAATTTATAAATGATTATAGGAAGTATGTAAGATTTTAAAATATTTTTTCTCCCAAACCATGATAGGAGCGGAAGATCATATGACCGCAATAGGGATTTTATTTGTGGGATTAATGGTTGGAAGTCATGTAGATATAGATCCTCAGTCTTTTTAGAGAGCTTCACCCCCAGGTAGTCTACCACCGTTTCTGACCATGTAAAGGGCGAACTCGATCCTAATGATTCGCTTTGTGCCTTCGGTATTGAGATATTTAGAATTGTAGATTTAGCAAAGTTTACCTTAAAGTTCGATAAAGCGCCAAAATCTTTTAGTATTGTAGTGAGTCTGGGGAGGCTCCTTTCCGGTTTGGTGATAACAAACATTATGTCGTCTGCTAATGCCGAAGTTGATAGAGTGTGTGAGTAAACCTTCAGGCCCCTGATGACGGGATCTTGCCTTATCCATTGTAGGAGCGGTTCTATGGTAAGGATGAAGAGTGTGGGGAACAGGGGGCAGCCCTGTCGTGTCCCATTTCATATATCCAATGGTGGCGAGAGGGATTCATTAATTTTAAGTCTGGCGTGAGGTTTTGCGTAGAGGGAGAAGATGGCAGCGACAAGAGCGGGGGGGGAAGTTAAATCTGAGTAGTACCCTTTCCATAAAGACCCAATTCACTCTATCAAAAGCCTTCTCAGCATCAGTGCTGACGAAGGCCGTTGGAATTTTGCGAGTTTGCGCGTATTTTGCGGCGTGGAGTAGTCTTAGGCAATTTCTCTTCCCTCTCTACCCCTGACGAAGCCTGCCTGTTCGGGTTTTATCAACGCTGGAATGAAGTCACCCAGTCTCTTGGCCAGGAGCTTGGCCCAGATTTTTGCATCTTGATTAATGAGCGAGATAGGCGTATAGCTGCTACACTGCTCTGGATCTTTACTCTCCTTCAAGATAAGGGTGATATGTGCTTCCTGCGCTTGTTTGGGAAGCTCAGCCCCGCTCAGAAGGGCATTGAACGTTTCAGTTAATCGGGGGACTAGTTGTGCCTTAAAGGCCTTGTAGTAGGTTAATGAGAGGCCGTCCGGCCCTGGGCTTTTACCGAGTGGAAATTAATTCAGGACGTCTTCTATTTCTTTTTCCATGATCGGAGCTATTAATGAAGAAGCCTCTACGGCTTCTAATTCAGGAAGGGATTTAAGAAACGCGTCTATTTTTTCTATAGTGTTCTGTCCAGTTAGGGGATTCTCGTTCTCCTCCAGGTTGTACAGCCCCGAGTAAAAGAGCTGGAATTCTTTTGTGATTTCGTGTGTGGAGGAGACCGAGACCCCCGTCTGTGTCCTTATGGAGGGGATCGCGTTCCTAGTTCTGGCCTTCTTTAGAAGTGCTGTTATGAGTTTGCTACCTCTATTACCGTGGGCGTACTATGCTTGTTTGCGGTACATATGTTTTTTGTTAAACTTATCTGCGAGAAGACAACGAAGTTGGTGTCTTAGAGAGGTTAGTGTTTCTAAATTATATTTTGTTTGCGAGTGTTTCGCTGCCTGTTCTGAATTAGCTATTTGGGATAATATATTATCTATTTGTTTTTGTTTTTTTACTCTGGATCCAAGTGCTATCAATAGCCCTCTCACATAGGCCTTGTGGGCCTCCCAGACTGTGGGTATCTCTATGCTCCCGTCTGAGTTGTTTGTGAAGTATACCTCCAGAAGGGTCTCTATATTAGATCTCTCTTCTGGGGAATCTAAGAGAGAGTCATTGAGGCGCTATCTCCATTCTCTGGGGGCTGGCTGAGGTATACATACGTTGATATGGATAGGAGCATGGTCAGATACGGTGATAGAGTCTATGCTGGCGTTTTTGATGTGGGGTAGGAATTCAGGTGAGGTGCATAGATAGTCAAGTCTTTGAAACGAAGCATGTACCTGGGAGAAAAATGAGAAGTCCTTGGTAGAGGGGTGACGCAGTCGCCAAGCATCCAGGACCCCCAGCTCCTGCATGACTCTGTGTAGTCTTTTTAGTTTTATTTGAGAGATCTGGGAGCGGCCTGTTGATGAGTCAAGTAGTGGGTTCAAGGTGACATTTAGATCCCCCCCCAGGATGATGTGACCCACTGCAATTTGCTTTAAAGTCTCTAGTTGTGTGATTAGCCAAGGAATTTGGTCTGAGTTTGGTGCGTATAAATTAGCTAACGTTAATTTTGTTATTGATTGAACCTTTTAGAAATAGCGCTCTTCCCTCTCCGTCTTGTAGCAAGGAGTCTAATTTAAATGGGATTGTTTTATGAATCATGATAGCAAGCCCTTTCGAAGCGGATTCTGGGTGGGTGTTGTGGAAGTGCTGTTGAAAGCCTAAACCTGGGAGGGTAAACTGTTTGTCCTTTTTAAAATGTGTTTCTTGTAACATTAGAATTTTTGTCTTAGATTTTTTGAGTAGGTGAGCGACGTTATGCCTCTTAACCGGAGAGTTTAGACCTCGAGCATGACCTCGAACGACGTGATGCGCACCGAAGTCATGGCGATTCTGGCCACTCAAGCGGGATGTTAGACCTGCGAATTCAGATGAAGAGAGAGGATAAGATTCCAACTCAAGTTTTCCACCACCTAATTATTTAGAGGCTTTGGGGTAAGTAGATGTGAGAGAGAGCAAGCTAGAGGAGGTTGAGATAAGGGTGGGAGTAAGGGTGTAGGTGAGGGTACAGAAGGGAGAGGAGGGGATAAAGATGGAGAGAAAGAGAAAGGGTGGACCCAGTATCTGGGTCGCTAGAGTCGGTTAGACAGGGGAAGGGTTGAAGGTGAGACGTGAGTATTGAGGAACTAACTGGGAAGTCGCCGAGTGCGTAGTGCGGTCTCCCGGTGTTGGATACGTCACTCATCTGACTGAAAATCCCACTGTTCCACAATCTGATGAGAGCAGGAAGGAAAACAGAGAACAATTAACAGTTGGTAACAATAACTAAGCCTGGGCCTAGATAGGGCAGGCCTCATCGTAGCAACAAGTCGTAATATTCATAAGTTTACTATAACTGAAGTTGTCAACTCGAAAGGAAAATGGTCAAACAGAAGAGGGGTGAACACGCCCTCTTTCAAGGTTGTAGACGTTTAGTTGGCCGAGATATGTTGGCCTTTCAGCTTCTCAAGTGGTTTCTTGGGGAGGTCCCTCTTTGTTTTTCTTTTTCTTTCCTCTGGGCGACCTAATATATCCAGAGACCTCTGCCAGGGACAGTGAGGGGAGTGTAGGGAACTCCGGGAGCGGGAGCCATGAAGGGATGTCAATTGGCTCCATCCCCAGGTTATGCGAGCATTTCTGTAAGTCCTCCGGAGTGCGAATGTTAATTCGGCGGCCTTTGATGTTTAGTCCCAGTCCAAAGGGGAAGAGCCAGGAGTACTTGATGTCCCTGGCTCTCAAGGCCTTGAGTAATGGTCTCATCAGGCGTCGTTTGGCCAAGGTTGTTGGGGCGAGGTCTTGATAAAACTAGATTGGCGCTCCATCATACAGTAGTGCTTTATTGTGCCTTGCGGATTCCAGTAGGGCTTGTGCATCTGTGAACGTTAACAGCTTACAAATTACGTCCCTAGGTGGGTCCGATCCAGCGCGCACGCGGGGGGGGGGGGGGGTCTCAAGGACCTATGGATTCGCTCTATAATAATTTGTGCGGCTCGTTCTTGGCCTAAGAGTAGCGCAAACAGTTCTGTCGTGACCTTGGGAAGTGCCTCCACAGCCCATGTTTCCGGGATGCCTATAATTCTAATGTTATTCCGCCTATTGCGATTTTCGAGGTCTTCTTGTAGGAGCAGGGTCCGGTTTAGGTGGTGGTGCTGTTCTCTGATCATCTGTTCAAGCTCTGTTGAGGTCGAAATTAGGGAGGCTGAGGGGGCTTCCAGGGCCTCTACTCTTCTGTTTGTGAACTTGACTTCTTCTTTGATCTCTGAGAGGTCTGAGACGATCGGTTGAAGAGCTTTGGTGATCAGGTCCCTCATAAAGCTTCTGGAGACTTGTTCGGTTTATTCTCCTTCTGATGAAGCTTCATCTTCTCTTTCTGAGCTAACCGGCGGTGGGGCTGTTAGATTCAGTGATTTCTTGCTAGAGGGATGAGGGGATCTAGATATTCTCTCTTTGAGGAACTTTTGCATATCTGATTGGCCTTTTGCGGGTCGGGGTGTGCTCAGGGAGTCGTTGCTCCTGTCTCTATTGTTTTTCCCCATGCTACGTTGGAGTTGACTCAGGCTTGTTCATACGACAAGGTCCGCCCCCTGGTGTGTCTTTTATTGATTCATTAGGTGGACCCAGGTACTCAGTGCCGCTAAAGATTGGCCCCTAGAAAAGGCAGCTTCGTTTTGCTTTAGGGTCAAAATGCGCAGTTAGTGTGGTATGGGTTATATGTTATGAGTAGGGGGGCTCCACTAGGGCATCGGTGCGATATACTATGTGCCCTAAGGATGGCTAATGCGGCAGGTAAAGTTCGTGGGGGCTCCGTGGCCGGAGCCCACTGAAAAAAATTCAGGTTAAGCCTGTATGAAGTCCTAAAGAGGAATATGCTTTTGTGTTCCCTGTTTCTACTCTCACAGGCTTGAGGTGAGTGAGAGGGTGGGAGAAATAGGTGTATATCCAGATGTATAGGATATATGTGAGAGGGGTGGATCTTGGTGCCTTTAGGGACTTTGCGGATTATTTGCACTTTCCAGCACTGCTGGGTCTGCTGCTGGACTTGAAGCTAGCATTATGGCAAGTAGCAGTCCTGCAAATATGGAGGGCCCCTCTTGGGGGGGTATCTCAGTCCTTTTTTGCGGGTGGTTTATTGGGGTGCAGTGAGGTGGGATCGTGCGGCAGTCAGTGGGGTCAGGACAGTGCTGTCCAGCTAGTGTGAGCCTTAGCCCACTCTGTTTGTTCCCGAGGGTTGGAGAGGTGACTTCTGATCCCCCTCTCCACTCTGGCTAGACTTCTCCCCACCGCGGGGGTCACCGCTGCCGCGCCGCTTAGTGCTGGTCGGCCTGCACCCCCCCCCCCCCCATCAAACCTTGGTCTGGGAGACCCCTCTGGGGGTTGCCGGACCGCTGCCACTTGTGTGTGAAGCTGCAGAGGCTCCTGCCTGTTGCTCGAACCGCTGCGCGCTTCCGGTCCGGCGCAAAAATCTGGTCCCCGGCTTCTTCCTCGGCGCTAGGCCTGGAAAAATGTCTGCGGCCGTGAGAGGTCCGGAGCGGCTCGTTTTGTTCCTCGGCCTGCGGAGCAGCTTGTGCTGGTGTTTGGCAGAGTATCCCGTTATCAGGAGCGCCGGTAAGCTGGTTTTCCTGTCACGGTTGCAGGAGCTGGGTTCCCGTGTGTCTGCTCTCTCCGCTGGCTAGGCCACGCCCCCTGTTAACCCCTTTTAATCTTCCCTTAGAATGATCACTCTCATCCTTCAAATTTGATACAGACCCTTCAATCTGAGCATAATATCATGTATTTTTGCATTTTCATTTACATAAAGTCATCTTTTCAAGAATAAAAAAAATACTAAACTATTATAATATACATTACCATTCTCTTTTATTTACTAATCTATTGTAAGTTATATTACTTCTTGTATAGACTACAACATGATCCGTGACTATCAACATGCTGCTGTGGAACAATTCCCCAGCACTAAAAATTTAATCTTATACCTTCATAAATCTAAGCTTTTTTAGTTTGTTAAAAATTTTTTTTTTTTTATATATATAAACCGCAAAAGCCGCACGTGGTAACACTCCTTGGATAATGCTTAACCATATTAGGTGCCACTTGTATATTATGTACTAAATGGGGAGTATATAACCACATTCCATTTATTATTCCAATACAAATTATGCACCTTATTTGTACCGCACATCCATTTATGATGTATTATATGCAATGAAAGGATTTATGTAGATGTTAACACCTTATTATTCAACTTTACAGCAGCATTAAGATTTTTTCTTTCAATAAGGGTCCTTTTTGTTCATACCAGCCTATTTCTTCATTTTCTTTACATGCCGCTAAAACCGCATGTGGTACCGCTCGCTACACTTAGAAGTGTGTAGCTAGATGAAAATTACACAGTCCTAGTTTTGTTATTATCCCCTTCTATGTCATAGACCACCAAAAGGAACACAAGACATTGAAAACTTACTACTAAAGCAGATAGAAGAGGTGTCAAACCGCAATGAAGTAATTATCATGGGGGACTTTAATCATCCAGATATAATATGGGAAAAAGAAATCTGCAAATCTCACAGGGGTGATAAGTTCTTCAGAACAATTAAAGATAATTACCATATCCAACTTGTGCGGGAACCAACGAGAGGGAGGGCCACTCTGGACTTAGTACTAACAAACTAGACCGAATAAAGGGTGTACAGGTTGAGGGGCACTTGGGGAACAGTAACCACAATATAATCAACTTCCAGCTGTCATTCAATAAGAAGCCTTATCAGGAGCAACAAACAAACTAAACTTTAGTAAAGCAAAATTTGATCAGCTCAGAGCTACTATCGGTAACATTAATTGGGAAAACGTCCTCAAAAATATCAGTACAGAGGAGAAATTGGAAAAGTTTAAAAGGATCCTAATCACCTCATGTAAGCAGTTCATTCCCTTTAAAAATAAAAGAATTTCAACTAAAAGGAAACCAATGTGGCTCGACAAGACGGTAAGGGGGCAATAAACGAAAAGAAAAAAGCGTTCAAACTGCTAAAGCAAGAAGGCAGCGAAGAAGCGCTAAAATCGTACAGGGAAAAAAACAAAATATGCAAAGATAGGATCAAAATTGCCAAGAAGCGGGCAGAAAGACTGATCGTCAAAGAGAGCAAAAACAAGCCGAAACTATTTTTCAACTATATTAACAGCAAAAGGATTTGCACCGAGAGCACTGGCCCTTTAACAAATAATGCAGGAGAAATCATTGAAGATGATGGAGGGAAGGCATACCTATTAAATAGTTTCTTTTCAAGGGTATTCACAAACGAAAAGGAAATGCCACCTGAGATGCAGAGGAAAAAATGAACCCCGCACAAAATATCTCATACCTAACGCAGGAGGAAGTGCGGAATCAGTTAAAGAAGATTAAAATCGATAAATCGCCAGGCCCAGATGGAATACACCCAAGGGTACTAAGGGAACTAAGTGATGAGATAGCTAGGCCGCTATATCTAATATTTCTGGATACTATCAAGACCGGGATTGAACCATTGGATTGGCGCATTGCCAGCGTGGTTCCAATTTACAAAAAGGGGACCAAAAGTGAGCCTGGTAACTACAGGCCAGTAAGTCTCACTTCAGTAACGGGAAAAATTTTCCAGGGGTTTCTGAGAGACGCCATCGAAGAGTACCTCAAGGAGAACAAGGGAATAACTCCTCACCAGCATGGATTCATTAAGGGTCGCTCATGTCAGACAAATCTGATCAGTTTCTACGATGAAGTAAGCTCCAGGCTGGACTTGGGAGAGTCTATTGATCTCATATACGTGGACTTCTCTAAAGCATTTGACACCGTGCGCATAATAGGCTGATATATAAAATGAGACAGCTCGGATTGGGTGAAAACGTGTGTAATTGGGCCACCGCTGCTAGTGGGGTGCCACAGGGTTCAATATTGGGCCCCATTCTGTTCAATATATTTATCAATGACCTGATAGAGGGGCTGCACAGTAAAATATTGATATTTGCAGATGACACAAAATTATACAATATAATCAATGTAACGGAGGACAATGTACAATGTACAACGGAGGCTACAAACGGACCTAGATAAGCTGGGGGCTTGGGCAGAAAAATGGCAAATGAAGTTCAGTGTTGAAAAACGTAAGGTTATGCACATGGGCAGGAGAAACGGATGTCACCAATATATACTAAATGGGGTACTGCTATGGAAAAGTGATATGGAAAAAGACCTGGGGGTACTAGTGGATTATAGACTAAACTGGAGTAACCAATGCCAGTCAGCTGCTGCAAAGGCTAATAAGGTCTTGGGGTGCATTAAAAGAGGTATAGGGGCGAGGGACAAGAACATTATCCTCCCATTATATCAGGCACTAGTCAGGCCTCACACGGAATACTGCGCACAGTTCTGGTCACCGGTGCTCAGGAAAGATGTTACAGTACTGGAGGGGGTTCAAAGAAGAGCAACTACACTAATACATGGAATAACAGAACTGGAATACCCAGAGAGGCTATCCAAATTGGGATTATTTACTCTAGAAAAAAGACGGCTAAGGGGCGACCAAATAACTATGTATAAATACATGAGGGGACAATACAAGGATCTCTCCCATGATCTGTTTATACCCAGGACTGCAACGGTAGCAAGAGGGCATCCGCTACGTCTAGAAGAAAGCAGGTACCATAACCAACACAGAAAAGGGTTCTTTACTGTAAGAGCAGTTAGACTGCGGAATTCTCTGCCCGAGAATGTCGTGATGGCAAAATCCATAGAGGAGTTTAAAAGGGGACTTGATGTCTTTCTGGAGTGGAAGGATATTAAAGGTTATAAATCTTAGGTTATTTGTTAATCCGGGTATACAGGCAGGTAGGAACTATTAGGGGTTGATCCAGGGATTAGTCTGATTGCCATTAGGGAGTCGGGAAGGAATTTTTCCCCCCAAAAGGGCTAATTGGCTTCTGCTCTTGGTTTTTTTTGCCTTCCTCTGGATCAACAACAGAGCAGGATAGACAGGCTGGACTAGATGGACATTGTCTTCATTCGGCCTTACAAACTATGTTACTATGTAATACTTTCATCAGCACAGAAAATTCCATACATTTAAAAATGCCAAATAAACATATAGAACTTAAAATGTAACAATAAAAACATTTTCGACAAACAGGCCTGATCCAGAGCTAAAACTGCTGCGGCCCTGTGATGCGGCATCAGTGTTTTTGTAAAAAAAAAAGGTGTTTATGCTGTGCAAAAGGGGTAAAACCCCTATAAACTTGTCAGTTTTACTGACCCGTAGAATAAGGCCGCTCTCGCACACGGACACGGCAAAGTGCCACAATTTTATTTTAGTTTCTGGCCGCAGACAGCATGTTTTAGTGAACCCCATCATGGTGAGGGTGTGCTACACGCTGAAAAATAGAGGAGACAGCGCTCAAAATTGGGATGCTGTAAAGCGCCATCTTGTGCTGCAATCGATCACATGTCTGCAGGGCCCCATTAAAATATGTGGCAGGATTATACTCCAATCACAGCAGCGTTCAAAATGCCACGCTAAAAAGCGCCAGTGTAAGAGAGCCCTAAAGGTAACATTATATTTATACTGTGCTGTGAGCAAAACAATTAATTGCAAAAAACAGCGGTGAAATAATTTTTTTGGTGGGGTGGGTGGAAAGTACTTTTCTCGTATGTTGCATTGGAATTCTGCCTCATTCAGGGTTTTTTGCCTTCCTCTGGATCAACAATGGGGGTTAGAAACAGTCTGAACTAGATGGACATTGTCTCCCTTCAGCCTAACATACTATGTAGAATGCGGGGTATAGCTGCTGCCACTAGGGGGCAAATACTAAGCAGGAGCTGGCACTTTTTCTGCTACACTACCCCTGCACGCACCGAGCTAATCAGTTGTAACTTAGTGTCCATAGGCAGCAGACCTCTCTGTAACCGGTCTTCAGTCCGGTTTCTAGAACTTTCTTTGGCATTATATGGCAGGCATTAGACTTCTACCGTTACCCCACCATGGACAGCTAACACCGAGGAGCCAACCACCCTGTTGTATGCCCCGACCCTCTGAAGAAAAGGAGGTTTAACACCAGTTTAACTGTGACCCACCAGCCATAGCATGCCCCCTCCAACAAGAGCCTCCCTCCACATAGGGTAGGCAAGCCCTGGGGCGCACTCTGCTGGACTAAAGAAGTCATTCTACAAATGGGCAACTATTCTTCACCATGATGTAATTATTCTCCCCCCTTTGCTGTCACGGCGGTGATATTACAAGTCCTTTTAGGACAGACAACTACTCTGGTCCCCCTATTGGTGGAGGCTGAAGCCATGATTTTGAGGGCTCGGGATTTTACTTAACTTGTCATCCCGACAATGATGAAAGTTAGGAAATACTCCTCCTCCAAGGTTTACAACCAGGTATGGACAGCTCTCTTCCTCTGGTGCAAACAGCATGGCTCACACCCCTTGTTTTAGTATCTTTGCCAACTACTCTTTTCTCCAGGCAGGTCTAGGAATGAGCCTTAACTCCTTGAAAGGACTAGTATTGGCCTTGTCCATCCTTTTCCAGTGGCCCTTTGGCATCGAAAGTGGCCGTCCGCACCTTTAGGCCCCCTGCACACGGGCGGAAGTTCTGCAGCGGGATTTCCTGCAGAATTTCCGCCTGTGCTCGCCTGCATAGGATTGCGTTACAATACAAAATCCTATGCAGACGACTGCGATTTGTCCGCTTGAAATCACACGTGGAAAACAAATCATGGCATGTTCTATTTCTGTGCAGGTCTCGCAGAGGTCCACACAGAAATGCCGCCGACTCTGCTGTGGGCATGCGTCGGCTGATCAAACAGCCAGAGCCGCGGGAGAGGTGAGCCCCGCACTGGTCCCTGCAGGGACTCGGGTCGGGTCCCGCTGCGTCTGCAGGCGGTCTTATACAGGGAGTTGCTCATGCCGCTCTTCCCTATCACTCTCCAATTCCACCTTGGGACCTTAACCTGATCCGAGATACACTTGTATCACGTCCCTTGGAACCTATGCAAGATCTCCCAGCTCACCTTTTGGCACACAAGGTGGTGTTTTTGGTGGCGGTTTGCTCCATTTGTCAAGTTCCAGAGCTCGCAGTCTTCTCGGCCAAGCCTCACTTCACTGTAGCACCCCGGGACAAGGAGGTGCTCCGTCCTACTGAAGGTGGTGGCATTCCATGTCAATGAGGAGATTGTGCTACTATCGTGCCCTGCAGACTCACAGCTGATGGTTCGTGCTCAGAGAATCTATTCCGCTTTCAGGCGCTCAGACTCCATTTTTGTGATTCCGGACAGTCCTAGAAAAGGCCTTGTGGCTTTAAAGGTCAGCACCCGCATTGTATGGAGCGCTATCAACCTCCAATCCTGCTCTATACAAACCTTGCACCCCCCCCCTGGACATAAATGTATATCCTAGGAAGTGAAGGGGTTAAAGAGAAGCTCCAGCACCCCCTAGTCTCACCTTCATTATAACAATGTTCTTCTCCCGTGGCTTTCATGGGTGTTTTACCTTGAAGGGGCGACGCCAACCCCGTCATAAGGCAAGCACAGACCAGGCAGAATTTGGTTCAGGGTTTTATTAGTTGCTTATACATCTGATATGTAGCAGGAGGCGGAGCCCTTTCCGTGCTCCTCCCCTGGATGGCAAACTAAAAAGGGGAAGAGAGTAGGGAAGGGCCGCTCATGTATACATTACATATAGTTCACGCTCATCCTTTCCGTTCTCTACAGAATGCAAAGCTTTGGTACCTAAACGAAGCCAAAAGGGCGCTCGAGCCCCTCTATAATACCGACTCCTGCCTCAGGCACAATTCTGCATCTGGGTTCCTGAGAAAAACGACATGACACCCCGTTCCTCCTTCTACAAGTGTGGGATAAGTCAACTACCGCTCACCCAGGCCAACTGTAACAAGTCCTCTTCACTTCCCACTACGTTCTTCATGCAGCCCCACCTTGCTCTAAGACTAGAGTCTGGCCAGAGCATCAGTTCCCCCCTTTCCTCGTTCTTAATGGCCATTTTCAGACCCCCCTTCAACCAGAGCCATATAGAGGAGTCTGGGTCTTGAGTTAAGTCATCAGCTCTCCTCAGGATGGAGATGTCACCTCTGTGCCAGATCTTCATGTAGAGAAACTAAACACATCCTAGTATGGCTGGAAGTAGAGTAGGAAGGGCAGCACACAAGGGAGAGCAAGGAAAGGACACACAGCGGGGCAAAGACGTCCCCAGCGGAACAGCAGCAGATCAGCACATAGTGTCCGAATGGCAATGGGAAAGATATGGGTATTGGAGATGCCACATGCTGGCACTGCTTAATGTCCACTTGTCCACCTACTGCAGGCTCAAAGAGCAGTCAAGTCAGACTCTGCCTGTCCTCGGGCTCCTTCAGCTGTAGAGCCAAATTCTTGGTGCAAAAACAGACCCTCCAAGTATTCAACCAAGAACAAGGCTGAGCCTCCGAGACTGGATGTGAACTGCAAACAGAAACAAAGAGTCACTATTATGTCACTTGTCATTGTGTTCCAGACCTCTGCTTGTCTTCACTGAATGGCTCTTCTGGAATATTTAAAAGGGTTGTTCAGTTGTAAACTATTGATGGCCTATCCTCAGAATAAGGATACCAATGCTTATCGGCTGTTCTATGGGCCAGTGCACAGAGCTGATGTTGGTAGGAAGCAGATAGTACCATTCCCACTCCAGTGGCCAGGCTTGATATTACATCCATACACTTCAATGGAAACTTAGCCTGCAATACCAAGCCTGGCCACTTTAATGGGAATGGAGCTGCCTGCTTTCTGCAGAAATCAGCTTAGTGGATAAGAGCACAAGCCCAGCCAACAGTTCAATGGCGGGAGTCTTAGGCGACCTGCACAGATCTACTATTAGTGGCCTACTCTAAGGATAGGTTATCAATAGTTTACAACACCTTTAAAAACAGCTGAGCATATGTTAATTGCATACAGGCTTGAGTATGCAACTACAAGTCTCAGCAAACCCCTTTAAGAATATAAACCTTTATTCACAGATACTTTAAAACCATTATTATCCCAATATACACACAAAACAAGATTAAACAAGAAATACACACGAGTTGTCCGAGGGTGAAGGGTCATACGGCCGGTATTACTGCAGCACTCCCCGTTTGTCGACTCAGATGTTGATGGTACTACACACAGATAACGGACGGCCTATATGTTCTGATAGCACACTGACCATATACAGGACCTACCATCATCCTGACAAGTGCGCCCCCACCCAGCACATGCTAACCTTGCCCGAACCCTATAAATCCCTTATGAGCGTGCATTATCACGAAGTCCACATCATGGGGGATAGGGGACTTTCATGCTCTCCACGTCCGTCCTTACGAATCTTCCCCGATGACCCCAACAACTACCTTTGGGAGAAGCGTGTTGGGTTTTGGTCTTATGGTTTTGTAGGGTTACAGCAGGGTTAGTACTATCAACACCGGAGTCTGAGGGCCGTATGACCCTTCACCCTTGTACAGCACGCGTGCATTTCTGGTTTATTTGCATGTAGCGTGTATGCTGGGGTAAGAACGAATGCTATTCTTCTTGGGTGTCCTTTAGCAGCTGTCTAGTGGCTGGTCCCTGGTATTATACATGCTTAGTTCAAGTCCTAGCATCCACGGGGCCGCACAGCAGCGGTCAGCAGCCTGGGGCACTACAACTCCAAGCCCTGCAGCTGTTAGGGCATGCTGAGAGTATTAGTTGAACGCTTCCCAGGTGATCAGTGGCTCCGCCTATCTGAAGAAACTTGGAGAGAAGGGTGGTGGATTGAAATGAGGGATAAAATTTAGGACGGCGCGGTGCTGTGGAGGCCTTTATGGATGATGGATACAATATAGGGTGGTGCGGTGCTGTAGAGAGCTTTATAGATGATTGATACAATGTAGGGCGGTGCGGTGCTGTAGAGGGCTTTATGGATGATGGATACAATGTAGGGCGGCGCAGTGCTGTCGATGAGGGATACAATGTGCAGCGGTGCTGTAGATGAGGGATACAATGTAGGGTGGCGCGGTGCTGTAGATGGGTGATACAATGCAGGATGGCACGGTGCTGTAGATGAGGGATACAATGTAGGGTGGCACAGTGCTGTCGATGATGGATACAATGCAGGGTGGCGCAGTGCTGTCGATGATGGATACAATGTAGGGTGGCACAATGCTGTCGATGATGGATACAATGTAGGGTGGCACAATGCTGTCGATGATGGATACAATGTAGGGTGGCACAATGCTGTCGATGATGGATACAATGTAGGGTGGCACAATGCTGTCGATGATGGATACAATGTAGGGTGGCACAATGCTGTCGATGATGGATACAATGTAGGGTGGCACAATGCTGTCGATGATGGATACAATGTAGGATGGCGCAGTGCTGTCGATGAGGGATACAATGTGCAGCAGTGCTGTAGATGAGGGATACAATGTAGGGTGGCGCAGTGCTGTCGATGATGGATACAATGTAGGGTGGTGCAGTGCTGTCGATGAGGGATACAATGTGCAGCAGTGCTGTAGATGAGAGATACAATGTAGGATTGCGCAGTGCTGTCGATGAGGGATACAATGTGCAGCAGTGCTGTAGATGAGGGATACAATGTAGGATGACGCGGTGCTGTAGATGAGGGATACAATGTAGGGTGGCGCAGTGCTGTTGATGATGAATACAGTGCAGGGTGGCGCATTGCAGTCGATGATGGATACAATGTAGAGTGGCGCAGTGCTGTCGATGATGGATACAATGTAGGATGGCGCAGTGCTGTTGATGATGGATACAATGTAGAGTGGCGCAGTGCTGTCGATGATGGATACAATGTAGGATGGCGCAGTGCTGTCGATGATGGATACAATGTAGGGTGGTGCAGTGCTGTCGATGATGGATACAATGTAGGGTGGTGCAGTGCTGTCGATGATGGATACAATGTAGGGTGGTGCAGTGCTGTCGATGATGGATACAATGTAGGGTGGTGCAGTGCTGTCGATGAGGGATACAATGTGCAGCAGTGCTGTAGATGAAATACAATGTAGGATTGCGCAGTGCTGTCGATGAGGGATACAATGTAGGATGGCGCGGTGCTGCAGATGAGGGATACAATGCAGGGTGGCGCAGTGCTGTCGATGATGGATACAATGCAGGGTGGCGCAGTGCTGGCGATGATGGATACAATGCAGGGTGGCGCAGTGCTGGCGATGATGGATACAATGCAGGGTGGCGCAGTGCTGGCGATGATGGATACAATGCAGGGTGGCGCAGGGCTGTGGCTGGGGGATACAATGTAGGGCGTTGCAGTGCTGTTGATGATGGATACAATGTAGGGCGTCGCAGTGCTGTGGATGAGGGATACAATGAAGGGCGTCGCAGTGCTGTGGATGGGGGATACAATGTAGGGTAGATTGGAGGGGGGGGGTTGGTGCGGGAAGCCGATCAGCGGCAAGTTGTAATAATCGATCCAAGAGCGGATGAGGGTGACGCTTTTTAGCGCGTCCGCGGTGAGAAAAGGGAGGATTTTTATATTAAAATTGCACCTCTTGATGCTTTTGGGTGTACGCCCTCTAGCAGTGGGGCTTGTATGGAGCCGACCGCTCCACAGGGTGGGTAGAGGCTGTCTTTGACAGTTGACACTTGCCTGACACACCTATGATCAGTGTGAGCAACAGATCACGACCGTTAGGGTGCATTTACACTGCAAAGATGATCGCTCAAAAGATGGCTTTTGAGTGATCATTTTGCATAAACTACTACTTGGCACTCGTATATATGCATTATACGGTACATTAAAAAATACAACTCGTCCCGCAAAAAGCAGCAACAACCACCCTCGGACAGCGACGGATACATGAGTTATGATTCCTTGAAAGGGGGAGGAAAAAAAACCAAAACCTTGGCCACGTTTTTTTAGTAGCAGAATAACAAGCTCCTCCCCCCCAGGTAATCCACAGTATAGGGGTGACTTACTCATTAATGGGGGTCTCACTGCTGATCTCACGTGTCCCACCCTCCTCTCTCTCTGGGGCCTGTTTCTCTCGGCTGCAGGGACTTCACTCTGAATGGAGCGCTGGCCCAGCATGTCCGTTCTGGAGATCAGAGAGGATCTCAGGGATGACCCCCACCAATAAGCACCCCTCTCCTGTGGATATCTCGGGACGGGGCAGAACTGGTTATCCTGGTAAGTGGATCTGTCCATTTGTATGCTTTTGGATCTGGGGGCATCCATGACGGCACGGCTCCTCGACATTGCACCACATTCCATGAATGACCATACAGGATCTGCGACCATCTACCTCTGAGGTCTTTACCAAGACTTCTCCCAACTCACCAGATACTCGAAGACAAGGGTCAGCGTCCTCTCCGTGTGGATAATATCGCGCAGGGTAACAATATTTGCGTGTTTCAAGTCCTCGAGTAGGGAAACTAAGACGAGAGAGAAGATCCGTCAGCGATCACAGTAACTGCCCACCTGAGAGCGTTGGTGGAGGGTCCAGCGGGGGAATGCAACACTCCAAGGCCCTAATCCAAAATCTATAACAGGACCCTCAACTACCAAGTGACCTTATGTGGCCCCAGGACAACTGCTCTGTCTGCAAACCCTATAGCCACACATCCAGCGACAGCATCACAGGACGTCCTTCTCAGTCACCGTTCTGACGGGGGTTCCCCTACAAGCCAACAGCATGTCTGTACAGACATGTTGCAGTTAGAGAGGTAGTCTAGCCCCCCCCATGACCACGAATACACCCTTTTACTGCCCTACCTAATGGGCTTAAAACCTGTACATCTTGTTAGAGTGGTGGTCTGGATGACTACTGATAGCCCGACTCTTGCTCTAACCGCCATGAGAGAAGAAACCCCTGATCTGGCCAGTTTAACCCCTTACATGGCACAATCAATAGCAACTGCAGCATGTGAGCAGATGACAGGGAGGGTGCTCTGCCATCCACCGACATGCCATAATATGATCGAAGGCTAAGACGCAAGTTGGAGGTCCAGGGCCCCAATGCAAAACCTGTAACAGGGGCCCAACTTAATGCTTTATTCATAGTACTGGGCTCCCTACATGAAGAAGAGAGGCTTTATTCCCCCCCCCAAGGCTTCTGGGCCTGGGTGCAACTGCATCCCCCATAGTTATGCCCCTGCAAGGTACCAATGGGTTCACATGGCTGCAAGAAGCCTGTCAAAGACCACCATGCCTGACATGTAACTCAGCCGTTAAGCCCCGCCTCCATCAGAGTCCAATAGGCTGCTGTAATAGGCTTAGTATTGCAGTGTATTAAGGCCAGTAACATCTCCAAACAATTATATGTCCCCCAGAGTGCGGCCAGTAACATCTTTCCACCCATTATATGTCCCCCAGAGTGCGGCCAGTAACATCTTTCCACCCATTATATGTCCCCCAGAGTGCGGCCAGTAACATCTTTCCACCCATTATATGTCCCCCAGAGTGCGGCCAGTAACATCTTTCCACCCATTATATGTCCCCCAGAGTGCGGCCATTAACATCTTTCCACCCATTATATGTCCCCCAGAGTGCAGCCAGTAACATCTCCAACCCATTATATGTCCCCCAGAGTGCAGCCAGTAACATCTCCAACCCATTATATGTCCCCCAGAGTGCAGCCAGTTAACATCTCCAACACATTATATGTCCCCCAGAGTGCAGCCAGTAACATCTCCAACCCATTATATGTCCCCCAGAGTGCAGCCAGTAACATCTCCAACACATTATATGTCCCCCAGAGTGCAGCCAGTAACATCTCCAACACATTATATGTCCCCCGGAGTGCAACCAGTAACATTGACAACTCGTCCTACAAACCACAAGCCCCCAGACGTCTACTGGTCCTTTTACATGGAACAATTATTGCTCTAAATTTGTTCAAACGACTGAATGTGAGCGATAATCGTTATGTTTAAACGCGGGCAGTCTTGCGCTATTCATTCACTTGTAGTTAACTGCAGGATTTAAGCCGTCATAAAAACCATTGTGAAGCTGCTTAAAAGACGTTGCATTTGAATGGAATTCGTGCCATCTTTGGAACGGCTGCAGGATGGCTTTTCTTTGCCTGGAATACACAATGAGTACACATTTTACTCCTGCCGGCCATATAATCCTCGCATAAACACACGCCAGCTGAGCAAACAGCAGCTGCTGAGTTTATTTCAGTAATTAGGGTAATGCCGAGGATTTGAAGCAATTATCTGTTGATGTTATTCGATGCAGTAATGTCCTCCGCTCATTCAGTCGTGCCGCTGTTTTACACGCAACAATTATCGCTGAAAAGCCCTTACATCAGTTATGCGATGATGCAAATCACTTGGTCCTCACGGCAGAAATAAGCCCGCCACTAAGACGCTGGAGACCCTCTTAGACCTTATAGTCCCACGTGGGAAGCTGAGGTGAAGTAGCACAAGGTGAACCTACTGGTGGAGCAGTCCTGGATAGCCGTGCCTCTGTCCCTGGTACCTACCTTTCCGAATGGCTGTACATGGGGCTCCTTCTTCATGTTCCAGACGAATCTCCTTAAGAGCCACCAGCTTCTTCGTCAGCTTACTGCGGCCCTTGTAAACAGTAGCATAAGTACCCTGAGGAGACGTCCATCTTCTCCCGCTCGCCTCACCAGTACTGACCAGTCCACTTACCTTTCCCAGTTTGTCTAACTTGACATACGTCTCTAACTTCCCGAAACCGATCTCTGACTGCAAGAGAAGATATGGAGATCCTGGAATCAGCATGGAAAGGAAGGGGGTGTCAAACTATTGGGGGAATGAGGTGCGAGGCGCCGGGGTCACTCACCAAACTGGGGTCTACTCAGAGCTCACCTGGGGATCCGAGTACACGTACCATATGCATTGCATAAGCACACAGTAGAACAGCCCCCGTAGTAACAGCCACCCCCCCTACAGTGGCCCCCGTAGTAATAGCCACCCCCCGTACAGTGGCTCCCGTAGTAATAGCCACCCCCCTACTGTGGCCCCCGTAGTAATAGCCACCCCTTAATCATATCTTTGTCAAGCCTAATTTGCGCTACTGTACGGAATTGGTCTGGTCCATAAACGGCTGTTGCATCGTTCTTGGGGGATCCAACCACAGGAGTGGTGTTTTCTTCTGTGTGCTGCTGGAACGTATTGTTATAATGTACCTGCTTCTGCCCTCAGCGTCATCTGCCCCTGTGCCCGGCCGGCTTCCGCCTGTACCTGCTTCTGCCCGCAGCGTCATCCGCCCCTGTGCCCGGCCGGCTTCTGCCTGTACCTGCTTCCTACCGTCAGATGTGCGCCGTCGCTGGGTGATGACACTGGTACCTGCGACTTTCTTGCAATGTCGTTGCAGACGGGCCGCGGGTCAGACGGCTTCCATAGACTGTGACACGGCCAAGAAAATCGTGCGAGATCGGTGCATTGCGAGACAAATCTCACAAGAGTATAAACCCCATTCTTTTGAATGGAGTCGTATGCGAGAGAGCGTCCGGCGGTGTCGCCTCTGAAGTCGGCGTGCAGCACAAACGTCTGACCCCCCCCTCAGATTGCTGCACACGCACTCTCCTATATAAGTGTACTAGCTAATTTGGTCCTGGTGTTTATTTGGTGTTCACACGGACAATCTTATGAAGTCGAGGTTACTTTAGATAAATGCGTTTTGTTTTGCTGAGATGATAACTCTCATATATTGTGGGGTGCAGATATGTTATTAGTTACATTACATAGGAATGGTCATGCCAAATTTCAAGTTTGTGCAGTACAGATGTGTGTTGTTAGTTACATTACATAGGGGGTCACTTACTGTTATGCATAGGATTGAAAAATCAAGTTGCAACCCTTTAAATTTCCAATATTTAGTACACAAAGAATGGTTATGGCAAATTTCACATTTGTGCGGTAAAAATTTGTGTAATTATTTGTTGCATCGGGAAGTGAGAGAATTAGATTCCGTACATAAAATTTGGATGCTTGTTCTTTTGCGCTAGAATTGAATAATCGAGTTGGGACCCATTAACTTTTCCTATTTTGGACATAATCAATGCTCGTACCAAATTTCATGTTTCTACGACATCGGGAAGTGAGAGACTTAGATTCCGTACGTCAGTCAGTGATGGCTTTCATCTTTATACATATATATAGATGGCAGATACGCACACCGCACTCTAAAGTCAGATTTTCTGCCGCACGCAGACTGCAGAGGGCGACACCCTTGGATCGCGGGAGCAGGTGAGTACCAAGAGTATGGGGAACAGCTACCGAAGCAGCCGGCCAGAGCCTATGGGAGAGCCAAGTAGTATTTCCGTAGTTCTCATTGAAGTGAATGGGAGCCACAGGATTCCGTGTAGCAGAGCGCACTGCGCCATTTATAGAATGTCCGACATCACAGAGGCTGCATGGCTCACTGCTGCACTTCTTGTTCTTGCCTCCTGGTCACTTTCCATGGCAGCTACGGGCGCTGTACTCTCGGCTCTTGCTGACAAGTGTCAGAATAGTCACCAGGTTTTCCCTTCTTGGCCATGAAAAGCTGTAATGGGAATCCCCCTCTGATGATGCGGCCCCTCTTAGGCCTCAGGGATCGGCCATTTACATTTATTGATTTTTCATCTCCACAGAAGGGAGATGAAGGGAGGAGCACAGTGTGCACCTAGGATCAGCAGCAGCGCTTCGGCGAGGAGTTAGGGGTAAGTATATGGGTCTTAGTTGGGCACTATTACTACTGGGGCTGATATAGGGGATACTATTAGTAATGGTGTCCCCTATACCGCCCCCAGTAGTAATAGCATTACAGTGGGGTGCCACTATTGCTACCGAGGCCGCTGTTGGGTGTCACTATGAATACCGGGGCCGCTGCGGGGGAAAGGTGGGGGTTCTGTATTTCAGTAAGAACATCTTAGTAAATGCTGGAAACACACAAGAGGGATGGAATTAGAGGTTTCTGATTGACACGTGAGGAGGAAACTAAATACGGAAATGATGAAGAAGAGTAAAGAAGTACATTTATGTATTGGCAAACCATGTGTTTACTGAGCATTTAGGCTGGGTTCACACTGGGCGGATTCCAGGCGGAAATCTCGTCGTTTGGCCGCAGCGAAAACCCGCAAGATTTTCACCGGGAATCCACTGCTTCAAAACCCACAGGACTTAGCGGCGGGTTTTGAAGCGGCCTGGCCGCACGCTTTTCCGCTACAGCCGGCTCTCCCATAGAGGAGAGCGCGTCCGCAGCGGAAGAAAAAAAAACGAACATGCTGCGGATGGCAAATTCGCGCCGCAACGCTGGCTTTGCCATGGTACATTCGCCGTCCTGTGTGGACGGGATTTTTGCGGCAAATCCGCCCAGTGTGAACCGAGCCTTACTGCTTGGTGGCCTGTGTTCTTAAATAAGCCCATTATAATTTCTATCCCTCATTAGCTATTTCTTGATACCCCTTTCTAAGTAGACTGTAAAACTATAAAAACTAATAAAACGAAATCACAGTGGTATAGAAATCTATATAAAGTTTTCTGTATGGGCTCATTAGCACCTCTATATGTGTTAACCGTGCTATTAATGGGTATTCATTGAAAAACTGTTTTAGCAACACTAATATGCAAAACAACATTTGGCTCTAAGTGGGTACCAACTCCTGTACCGCATCAGTATCCAAATACCTATTTTCTAGATTTGGACAAACAATTTTTTCCTTTTGAACTATTGGATCTTTATCCTCTTTCCATTTCTATGAGCGGTACTTATCTCCCAAATCTATCTGGGAGACACGTTACCCCACACGATCTCTAATTAGGGCCTATTCCTTATATATGTGTTACCTGTTTTTTTGTGTATTGTTTGTAAGTGTTATATGTGAGCCCATGTTTTTAGAATTTATTAATAAAAGTCATTACATTTTAATATCTATATCTGTGAAGGGTCTCAGAAAACTAATAGACTCTGGCACCGTCCTCCATGGTTGTGCCTTAACATGACTTATGATTTGGGATTAAAGATGATTTATTTTGTAAAGAAGCAGTTGTTCTCCTGGGTCTACAAGGGGTGATCTGTGGGGTACAGCCAGGATGAAATGCTTAGCAGGAATTAATAGTTTTGTGTCAATGTAGAATCTTGCTCTTCTAATCATTCAGTGATCACTGCTTACATCTGATGAAGGCTAAGCATATGGCCTTCATCATGGATATCTATAGTGGTCTTCCTATTTCTGGCTCCCTTGCTTCCCTCATCATAGCCATAGAGTTAAGGGAGTTTCCAAGGAAATATTATTGATGATGTATGAATAATAGTTGATCGGCTGGGGTGCGCCACTCGAGATCCCAGCTGATCAGCTGATTGGGCGCCCGCTTTCAGTACTGCAATACACAGGGGTCGGAGTTGGCTCTGACCCCCGTGGAGTGGCCAGTGCTTATAGTTGTAGGCGCAGGTGTCATTGATTTTAATGAGACCCCAGCTTGCAATTAGAAGTGCTGGCCACTACACAGGGGTCGAAGCCAACTGCTTCCACTCCAACCCTTGTGCTTTGCGGCGCACCCCAGCCAATTAAATATTCGTGGCCTAACCTGAGGATAGGTCATCAATAGTATGTGCGTGGAAAACCTTGTTCCTCAGATATGCTGTGCGTGAGAGATCAGAGCCCTTCAGGTTTTACAGGAACAGCTCCAAACTTGTCTGTGCATGGCGTCTGGTATTGCAGCTCAGCCACATTGAAGTGAGTAGAGCTGAGCTGCAATAGCAGACGTGGTGCACAGATGAGAGTGGGACTGTGTCTTGTGATCATAGGGTCCCAGGGGTCAGATCATTGCAAAATGACACATTGCTGACATATTGTAGGGATAGATCACCAATATGCAAAAGTATCAACACCTTTGCAGAGACTGACGACAGCTGTATGTAAAGGCAGGTGAGCCTAAGGCTGCCTGCAGATGGCCGGGTCAAATCCCACAGCGAGAATTCTTGCAGTGGGACCCGACCCGAGCCCCTGCCGGGACCAATGCGGAACTCGCCTCTCCTGCGGCTCCGGCTGTTAGATGTGCCGGCTGCTGGCCAGCCGACGCATGCGCGGAGCAGAACCGGGGCGCCGAGAGAGACATTTCTGTGCGGGCCTCTGCGAGATCCGCTCGCAGAAATAGAGCATGCCGCGATTTTTATTCCGCGTGTATTTTCACTCGGACAAATCGGGGCCGTCTGCATAGGATTCCGTTTTGCAATGCAATCCTATGCAGGTGTCCAGGGGCGGAAATTCTGCGGAAAAATCTTGACGCAGAATTTCGGCCCGTGTGCCGGGGGCCTAAAGAATACCGGTGTGATGGATGTTACTATCAGCAGCAGTGATACATTGGAGATTTATTCCACGCTGCTGCAAGTGGTCTGCAGAGAGGTCTCCTTCCTGAAGATCACCCCATCGAGCTGCTCTGATTGGCAGCTGTATCGGCCTCCTGGTTGGACACTGCGGCTGTCAATCACAGTTCTTGAGAAGCCCAATGGACAGAGAGGACAGAACTTCAAGAAGACACTTGGGGCAACTGGCAGCGTGGACTAATAGCTGATGATGGCTACTGCTGACAGTAACCTCCTCCATACAAGTAGCCCTACTTCCCTGCCCCACAGCCGGCACCAGGGGATACATAGTAAACATGTATGTATACAGCTGTCATTAAACTCAATGATACAATCCGCACCCGCTCTTTCCTCTTCCCCTCCGCAGAGTGTGGCTGTCAGGGTCTCTTTCTTCTCTTGCCTAATGTAATGATGAAAAGCGGCTATGTGTGCTGCGGGAGCTGGCAGTGCTTGCAAGGCTGCTATCCCCCACAGCTGCTCCTCTGGAGGTGTCAGGCCCCTAATGACGCAGCCACCCAGTGACCCAGCCATGGCCCGGACGTGTACGCGTCCCAACCGAGACTCCCGACTCCCACCACAGGCTGCCTGCTGCTAGTCCAGCGTTCCCAAAAGCCCATTGTGCAAGCGCGTCATCATTGTCTCTCTGCGAGTCTGCTGCATCATGGCTGCCTGCAGCAGACTATATTACAGGCCGGCATTTTTGTCGCAGCCTGCAGTCCCCGGGCCCCGATAAAAATACCGGCCTGTAACAGGGCCGGTAAAGAAAAAAAAATTTCTCGCTCGTGTCATTGGGGTACACAGCAAAGACCGTGGGATATAGCTTCTGCCACTAGGAGGCGACACTAAGTACAAAAAAGTTAGCTCCGCCCTCTGGCTATATCCCTCCTGCCGACAGCAGGCTAATCAGTTTTTAGCTTAGTGTCTCGTAGGAGGACGGTCGTGCCCGTTAGGGCTGCTTTAAGGGCCAGGGTTAGACGGAGAGGCAGGACGCTCCCCATCAAACCCGAACGGAGAGGAGGGCGAACAACCTCGGGTTTGTCCAGGTTGCTTCTTGCCCGGCCCGCCTCAGAAGAAAAGGTGGCACATCCGGATCATATATATCTGCATGTGGCCCGCCAGCGAGAGCCCCCCATGTTTGGTGCAGAGGTCCGCATCCCCTTCCCATGGGCAGGCGATGTTATAGGGGTAGGCTGCTGGAACTGGGGAGCCGCTTTTTCTTCCAGTAAGCACGCAGGAGGTAAGTATGCGCTTGCGACATCCCCCCCTCTCCCTCCCCCCTTCCTGGCTCTCCCAGTATGTCGCTTTTTGCACGCGTACCTTGTGGGCTGCAGCGAGGCGCAGGGATTGGCGCAGGCGGACAGACTCCCTTTCATCGGGAGTAGTATACGCTATGCATGGCTGCGGCAGCGGAGGGCATTATTTGCTGGGGCATTCCTGCATTCGGCTCCCCTTGATCTTGCAGGCGGGGTGGGGGTGGGCAGGTGAGTTCACCGTGGAGGTATGGGCTCACCTGATATTCAGGGCGCTGGTTCCAGGCACAAGCTGGCGGGGGGGGGCGTGGCCTCGCGGGTATGGTACTTCAGGGCAACAGCTTTCAGTATGCCCTGGCCTTCTGGCTCCCTGCAGGGGCTCCCAGCAGGAGTTCCTGCGATGTGGGGGCTCGGCAACGCCGGAATCGGAGGGGGCGTGGCCTCGCCATGTGGCCACACCCCCACGTGACGCGGGGGCATGGCTTTGCGGCAATACCTCCGTGGATGGGTGTGGCCACACACCCCGCCCTCAATGACTCCGTGCGGGGGGCGTGGCCTCATCGGCAATGCACGCCACCCTGCCCCTTCCTCCCTCAGCACAGGTGAAGGGGGATGACATCAGAGAAGCAGCCTATTGGGGACCGCCCTGCTGCTCCACTCCTTGCTGCCCTTTTCTGCTCAGCTTATACGCTGTACAGCTCAAGCTCCAGGAAAGAAAGCCCTTCAGCACCTGCAGTCTCCTGACCCAGCGGCTCCCCGGACCTCTTCGGACCTCGGCAAGGACCTGGGTAAGCTCTGCCTGGCGGCTAGCTCCCCTCTTTCGCTGCGTATCCCTCCTGCTGGCGGTTGGCATAGCAGAGGATAGCTCGCAGTTTTCTTTGCCCGGTGAAAGCCCAGCACCATGTCCGACCCCAGAGCCCTGGAGGCTGGACCAGGGACAGCAAGAGTAACGCACTTTGCTTGCTCGCGCTGTAACCTAAAGTTCGCATGCGGACAGGCTGAGCCCTTTTGTAGAGATTGTCCACCTGCGAAACAGGCGGCTGTGCAGGGCACCCATCCCCCCATTCAGCCCCCAGCTGTGGCGAGCCGGAGTGGGCCCGCTCCTTGTGACTGGCGGTGTCTGACCTCTCTCGGGCATCTGGCGCAATTTTGGAAAGATTAGCGCAGAACGCCTCCAGTCCGCGTGAGGAGCGCGGCCGTAGACGAAAATGGGTCAGGCCTTCGGACTCCCGGCGGCACTCCCGGTCACCATCCTCCTCCTCACTTTTGCGCTCTTCTGGTACTAGGTCACGGCGCCTGTTGGCAGAAGATGGTTCGGACGAGGAATGGTCTGAATCCTCCTCAGGCTCTGTCGTGGAGGAGGATCAGGTCCCAAAATTTTCGGCAATGGTGGAGAGCTTAGTGGTTGCGGTGCGTGACACTTTTCAGCTCACTGAACAGGAACCACAGGCATCTGGGATATTGTTTTCTTTCAGGCAGCCTAGACGCTCTCCAAAAACCTTTCCTCCTCATGAGGACTTTGACAAGGTCTTATCTAAGGAGTGGAAGGCACCGAATAAGCGTCTTTCCAAGATGGGTTACTTGGACGGGAAATACCCCTTCCCACAGGACTTAGTGGAGAAGTGGTCGGTCCCACCGCTAGTGGATCCGCCCATTTCGCGCCTGGCTAAGCATACCGTGCTACCCACGGCAGAGTCCTCCTCCCTCAGCGATCCCAAGGATCGAGGAGTCGAGGCCTTGGCAAAGACCGTTTTTGAGGCGGCAGGGTCAGCTTTTAGGCCTGTGTTTGCCTCGTCCTGGGTCAGTAAGGCTGTTACTGACTGGGCAAAGCGGTTACGGGAAGGAATCCTCGAAGGGGCGTCAACCGAGGATCTGGTGGGCATTACACGCCAGATTGAACAAGCAGGCATGTTTCTCTGTGAGGCCTCTATGGATACAGCCAGGCTGGCGGCCCGAGCCTCCGCGGCATCGGTGGCGACTCGCCGGTCCCTATGGTTAAAATCGTGGGATGCGGATGCTTCCTCCAAGGGGTCGTTAATCAGTATGCCCTTTGTAGGATCTCGTCTTTTCGGCGCGAAGCTAGACGAGCTCATCTCAGACACCTGGGTACAGGAGGTCGTGTCCAGGGGCTATGCGATGGAGTTCCACTCACAACCGCATGACCGCTTCTTTCGGTCCAGAACCCCCCCCCCCCCCCAAAAAAAAAAAAAAAAGGGGACGGCTCCGTCCGTCCGGTTCTGGACCTAAGGAAGCTGATGGTATTGTCTTTCGAGGCAATTCCTACTGCCCTGTTCCACTCCCGCCCCTTGCAGTGGGCGATACTCTCAAGGTGGGACAGGTTAGCGCGATCCCTCGAGGGGAAGATAAGGTTTCCACCAGGAGTTCAGCTGTCACTCCAGTGGTGGTTGGACTCGCCACGCATCCAGCAGGGCAGGTCGTTCCTGCCCCTGCAGTGGTAGGTGCTGGCGACAGTCGCCAGCATGACGGGCTGGGGGTGCACCAATTCCTTTCTTTCCTCGGATGCTCAGGAGGATCAGGAAGGAAGGGCTACCAATGATTCTCATAGCCCAGAGTGGCCGCGAAGAACGCGGAACTCTGAGCTCATGGACATGTTAGCAGACGCACCCTGGCGATTACCCCTACGAAAGGATCTACTCTCTCAGGGGAACCATTAGCGGAAGTACTGTGGCGCTTGCTGTCCTGGTGGCGGTTACCTCCCTTCGTAGGGTTTCGGAGATTGCGGTGCTGTCGGCAAAACCACCCTTTACGGTTTTTTTACCAGGATAAGGTGGTGTTGCGACCGGTGCTGTCTTTTTCCTAAATTTTATCAAATACATACGTTCGCGTCAGCCGACGCTTCGCTGGGTCGAAAGGTTTTACAGATGGCTGTAAACTGACCGCATGCGCTTATGATTTATTTGTACCCTCCCTTGGGGATGGCTGTGGGACGTCCCACGGTCTTTGATGTGTACCCCAATGACACGAGCGAGAAAAGAGGATTTTTTACTCACCGTGAAATCTTTCTCGTCTCGTCATTGGGGGACACAGCACCCACCCCTCTTTCTTTATATGACACAGTGGTGGTCCTGGTCGGACTCCGGATTCTGTAAGTCGCACATGGTGCTGCGTGTTTTTCATTACAGTGAAATTTTTTGTTAACGTGTCATATGACTAACTATTGTTGTCTCTCTGTTCCCGCATGGCTATTCCAACTGCTGGCATGACAAACTGATTAGCCTGCTGTCGGCAGGAGGGATATAGCCAGAGGGCGGAGCTAACTTTTTTGTACTTAGTGTCGCCTCCTAGTGGCAGAAGCTATATCCCACGGTCTTTGCTGTGTCCCCCAATGACGAGACGAGAAAGAGATTTTACGGTGAGTAAAAAATCCTCTTACCTGCACAGGCCTGGCGGTAAAAATACTGTCCGAGTGGCAACCCTACCTCTGGGACCACTGCAGGGGGTCCCCATTACCGCGGAGGCCACTGCAGGAGGTCAGTATTACTGATGGGGTATGTTTACTCGTGGCGGAAATGCTGCAGAGTGTCCTCAGCGGAAATTTCCGTGGCAAATTCCGCAGCATTTCTGCATCCAAAAAGCAGTCAAAATCTGCACCCTGTCTAGTTTAAAACAGCCCCATCCTTGTTATAACGACGGGGTAAAATCATACGTGGTGATAAGCCCTGCCCCCTGACGTGTTGGCACTATGCCATAAATACGTGGGTTTTGGTTTGCACTTTGGGCATTCGGTCTCTAAAAGGTAACATCACTGCTCCTGCACACTTGCGTTTTTCTTGTGCGTTTTTTCACGCGATATCACTGCGTTTTTTTTTACATAATTGTCAATGGGACTTTCAAATGTTAAAAAGGCATCGCACAAAAATCCCAAAGCACCAACTTGTGATGCGTTTTTAACATTAGAAAGTCCCATTGACAATCGCGTTAAAAAAACGCAGCAATATCGCAGCGTTAAAAAAACGCAAGTGTGTTTGAGCCTTTACAGGGAGCCCGTCGGCTGGATCATGGTGTCCAGACTACAGGCATGATGTTATAGCGCAGGAGGCGCTGAGAGGGTTAATGTATAGTTTTATGGGAAGACATTCAGTATTTGTATTCATGTCAACCTCTGCACATTGTGAGCTGAACAGTCAAGTGGGCGGTCCTATCAGTGATTGACAGCTACCTCTGTATGTACAGTCATTCAGATAGTTGTCAATCACTGATAGGACCGCCCCCTGGACTGTTCAGCCCACAATGTGCAGAGGTTGACATGAATAATATACAAGTTAGGCCGGCTGCACACTGGTGAGCCCGTTCCTGCTGTGGCATCCGTCTGTGACCCCGGCCGACGACCACGCAGACCTGCATTATCTGTAATGCTGATGACCACGGAGGATTTCTTTTTTCAATATTTGTATTTGCCGTGCCGTCGCTAGAAGATGGCATGGGAACCCACAGCCCATATGTAATGCCAGTTGTGTCTGATACTGTCTGACCGGCAGCCCAATCAACTTCAATGTAGGCCGTCCGCATGGAGTCCGCAGCAAAATAAAGCATTCTGTGATTTTTCTTTTTTCCTGCGCTCATGGGATACGCAATTCGTATCCGCGAGTGTGAAGGAAAAAGCAAAAGTATCTACCCTTCAATGCATGCGATTTGCTGTGGATGCTCCGTACGGACGCAGACCGCGGATTCCGCAATAGTAATCCGATCATGGGAAGCCGGCCGTAAAGCTATATATCTGCTCTATAACCGGCATGTTCGAGCTGACAGATACCATGTAAAGGAGTTGTTGCAGATAAAGGTCTCATGTCCACGGACCGCGTGTTTACCGTGTATTATGCGTGGGCCACACAGCTGCGTGATACGTGGTAAATGGAGTCCATGAAGGTCACTGGACTTTCATTGATCCATACATGTGTGCCTGTAGATACTTCATATCGATACATGAGATATAGATGGCGGCGTGGTCTATTATCCTGTACCCCCCCACACCGTGATCCCTGTACATTCGTAAAGGCAGCGTATGAAATGCCGTCTATACGCAATAGTGAAACAGAGAGGGGAATAAATTCCCCCTGCATATCTATGTGATCCGCGGGTATGCGCCTTGCGCCCGCAGCCATGCGCAGTCTCTTGTTAAAGCGCTGCGGGGAGACCAGTGTTTAGCACTACGTTGGGGGGCATGAGCCGTTATGTGATAATGGGTTCCCCCATGAGACACCTAGTCTCCTCTGCCAGACGGCCGCAGGTCTCCTACCGGCAGCTCTGGGTCTGCCCAGTGACATGGTTACAGGCTGCAGCCGTGTCCCGCACATGGGCTGCAGCAGCTTATAACGGAGCTTTATGGGGGCGGGAACACATGGATTCTGCCATTTGTTATCTCGATGACTTCAGGACTTTGCTCTGCGGTTTGGTACAACAAAACTATAAATATTTTAGGTTTCTTATTTTTTCTCCCCCAATTATTATTTTAAATTTTTTTTTGCTTCGCTGCATTCAAAGACCCGGAACTTTTATTTTTCCACCAACGAGGCTGTAAGGGATTGTGTTTTTTGTGTGACGAGCTGCAGGTTTTAGGCTGCACTCACGGGACTGATTTTCAGCGCAGTATCCGCAGCGGACGTCCCGCTACAGATCAGCCGCGGAATGCCTGCCTCTAAAGCCGCGCCGTTTGTGGGGGTGTTATTCTGAATCCCTCTGCGGAGCGCACCCCTTCATTGAGAGGCCGTGCGTTCTGCCTTGGAGACGGCCACATAATTGACATGTTGCGGGTGTGAATTCTGCGCCGCCTGTCCGTTTCCGCACGGGTTTTGGGGAGGTTATTTCCGCAGCATTTTGCTGCTACTGTAAATGCAGTTTACCTGGCAATTCACAGCCTTAATGGTCCTGTTGTGGGGTACATGTAATATGTTGTAGAACTCGTCCTAAAGGAGTTGTCTGAGTGGTTTATAATCTAAACCTGTTCCCCATGCAGTAACTGAACTGCCCGCCATATGCTCCCCTTCCCCGCTCAGTCCTGTTATTGGGGGTCACAGGCTGCTGTAGCATACCCGAGTATTGTCCCGGACTGCAGCAGTAACCCGTGGTCACACATACGGTAATATAGTGCCCTCTGTAGCATATCCGAGTATTGTCCTGGACTGCAGCAGTAACCCGTAGTCGCACATACGGTAATGTAGTGCCCTCTGTAGCATACCCGAGTATTGTCCCGGACTGCAGCAGTAACCCATAGTCACACATACGGTAATGTAGTGCCCTCTGTAGCATACCCGAGTATTGTCCTGGACTGCAGCAGTAACCCGTGATCACACATACAGTAAAGTAGTGCCCTCCTTAGCATACCCGAGTATTGTCCCGGACTGCAGCAGTAACCCATAGTCACACATACGGTGATGTAGTGCCCTCTGTAGCATACCCGAGTATTGTCCCGGACTGCAGCAGTAACCCATAGTCATACATACGGTGATGTAGTGCCCTCTGTAGCATACCCGAGTATTGTCCTGGACTGCAGCAGTAACCCGTGGTCACACATACGGTAAAGTAGTGCCCTCCGTAGCATACCCGAGTATTGTCCTGGACTGCAGCAGTAACCCATAGTCACACATACGGTAATGTAGTGCCCTCTGTAGCATACCCGAGTATTGTCCTGCACTGCAGCAGTAACCCGTGGTCACACATACGGTAATGGGTTTGGTTTTATTGTGGACTCACAGTATAATATGCAGTTGACAATAATAAGCATCCTTTCTAGTGGTTGTCCGCTAAGGCTGTTGGCGCTCATGCAGAGCGTTTACACTGATAGACTCTCCGCTGGATCGCAGGCTTCTCACTCAGCGCTTCACCTTTCTGAGCAGGGAGCATTTAGACAGAACTACAAGCGATCAGCAATGGTTTTTAGGCTGACTGAAAAGTCAGTGTGAAAGCCTGTGAATGGAAAGTAGGCGATTTTTGTGCCTTTAATCTGCACGATTATCACTCACATTCATTCATTTGGACAAATTAGAGCAATAATTGTCCCGTGTAAATGGCCCATAACCAGGAAAAAGTTACAATAGACGAACCCCCGGGTCTCCATGGCATACACATGCAGAAGAGCCGCTGACATCGGAGCGCTGAAAAAGTGTTTAAAAAACCTCTACGCAGAGTCGAATGGTTGCAGGGAGATCTAGTGGATTAAAAGAAGACGCTCGCAGGAAGGCCGTCCAATTCATGATGTGGGACAAAGAGGCCTCCAAGGCTGACCAGGACTTGTCAGAGTCCCAGTAGCACCAATGTGTAACCCCTTCCCTCCACAGGACTTAAGGGTACATCCTGGCAGCAGAGTACTTCCTGCAACTGGACATACCCTTATGTCATGTGGATAGTGCGAAATCAGAAGAGATCTTGCGCTATACGGCACTGGGAGCCGGCTGTCACCAATAGCTGGCCTCCCTCTGCAACAGCCTAGGTTGCGGCATGGGAAGGGAGCGTGCTCCTTTTGTGACATCATTGAGCTCTCGCGATGTAATCCCAGAGTGCCCGGCTGGTTGCCGGTTATCGTGTATTACCACTGCCTATGATAGCTATAACAAGCGATACGGCATTGCAAGGGAGAAGTCCTGCAATGCCTTATCATAGCGATCATCGGTGATATGATGTAAGTCCCCCAGAGGAAGACAAATGGTGTGTATATTAAAAAAAAAAAAAAAAAAAGATAAAAATAATGTACATTTTTTGTGCTTTTTCTCATATTGGCATAAAAATAGAAATAAAAATTCCTCATATTTGGTATCGTTGTGTCCATAACAACATGTACAATAAGTTTAACATGCTTTTTATTCTGCCCGGCAAAAAGCGTAAAAAAACGCTAAAAAACTGAGGCAAAAATGCTAATTTTTAGCGTTTTACCTCACAAAAAAATGCAATAAAAGTGATGAAAAAAGCCATATGTACCTGATAATGGTGCCAATAAAAACTACAGCTGGCCTCGCAAAAAAGGAACCCTCACAGAGCTCCGTCCATGGAAAAATAAAAAAGTTATAGAACTTTGAATGCAACGATTTAGAAAAAAAAGTTTTTCCAAAAAAGGGTTTTATTGCAGAAAAGTGGAAAAACCTAAAAAAAATAAGATTTTTTTTCTCGTTGTAATCTTACCGGCCCGCAGAAAAAATGTATTGTGTCATTTATGCTGCATGATTAACGCTGTAAAAAAAAAAAAAAAAATCTATGGCAGAATTGATGTATTTTCTCTCCCTGCTATCATACGTTCAATTTTAGAATGAGACCGAGCTAAATTTTAGAATGGTAGCGATGACACGAAGGCATTATCCAGCGCCGGATAGTGTTAAGATCACATTGTCTGGGAATAAGTTTATTTTGTATGGAATGCCCTAAGGAGATCCCCTTAATTAGTGGGTTGGATCTTATTGATTCTGCTAGGGATTCCATTAGTACAGAAAAGATTAAATCGGAGAGAGGGCCGCTCTGGTGAGTACCGTTGTCTGACGGGGATGTTTAATGGCATTTAAGAATGAATTTAGGAAAGAGATCGGACAAAAGTTACTTGGGGAGTCTGGAGATTTACCCTCCTTTGCAAGTGTTATAATAGTTGCTTTGAGGTTTTTGGGGGGAAGGTGACCTGAATGTATTGCCTGATTGAAGAAGTTCTGAATGTGCAGGAGTAGAATATGTCAAAAGGTCTTAAGATGTTCATTTTCAAACCCATCTGGACCCGCAGCTTTGCCCACTTTTAGAGATTTGATGGTTCTATTTCCTGGTCTGAGATGGGATTGTTGAGACCTTGAAGTTGGGATGAGGTGAGATGCAGGGGGGAAATTTACATCAAAAAGTTTTCAACAAAGTGCTCATGAAGTTGTGGAGTGTAGCTATCATTTGAGAGGTAATACAACTTGTGGCAATATTTACTGAATTTGTCAGCGATGCCTTGGGGGATTTAGGATTCTTTTTTTTTTCCTGGGAAAGGAGAAAAGGAATTCTAGCTTTAGCCCGGACCCCCTTGACCACCTTAGCCATGAGGTTTACTGGCTTTGTTATGGAAGTTGTAATATGACATTTTAGGTTTTTTTTAATGTATTTCTCATGGTCTAACACTAGATGTACCTGTAAGGCCTCATTCACATGAGCGACAAGGTTGTGTGATTTTTTTCGTGTTGCGATAATGCTACAGATCACGTGTTCGTTCAGCCCATGCTTTCCAATGGGTGAATTCACACCTACGATGTTTTGGAGTGTGCGACATCCAGACACAAAAACCTCACGGGTCCCGCGATATGCACGCGACTCATGAGGTTTTATTGCCCATGTTTCCCTATGGAGCCTTCCCCTCTCTGTTGCATCACACGAAAACGTGATTTTTGTGCGGTGTGATCCAACTTTGTCAGTAGGGAATCCTACTATCAAAGCCCTAATCTAAGCCCTATCTGCCGCTTCTCCCCGGGTTCCCGTCACTGTTCTTCTTCATCTCTTCTGGCTGGGGATTGAAAAATACCCACCTCCTGGAAGTGCTGCCTCTGATTGGCTAACGCTTAGCCAATCACAGCTATTTATCGAGTATTGGCACTGGAATTTTTTTTAACTGTGGCATCTGACCCAATTACAATGCAGGAAGATGGCGCAATAACTAAGCTGGACAACAACAGTAGCAGAAGAATACTTTATTCCACAGGAGACACAAAGCATAGCAATCAGTCACAAAGCATATAAGATGATTGTTACATAGTCTGTATAAGAACTTTGTGGTTAAAATAAGGCCTAATGCCCACGCCATGACGGGCTCCACCAGCGGAATACGGCAGCAGGGTCTGTCACAGCGCCACCCCCTCAAAGACCCCATACTCACCTCCCGGATCTGCAGTGCGAGGTATAGTGTGACGGCTGGCTACCATTGACTACAATGGAAGCCGGCCGTGCCTATTCCCACGGCAAATAGGACATGCCGCAGGTTATTTCATGCTGCGGAATTCCGCTGTAGAATTCCGCAGCGTGAACATTGAGCTGTTAGATTCAACAGAACCTAATGGCTGCAGTGTAACGCTGTGGATTTCCGCCGCGTTTTACGCGTCAGAAATCCGGCCGTGGGCATTAGCCCTAATGGTAGGCGCTTAGCCTGGCAGTTACAAATCCACTTCCCAGCTCACCCTGGGTTGACTGCCCCTCTGTACAGACTTCTAGCTAGTGGTCCAGAACCATTCCACCTTAGTAGGAACACTTCCTGAAGGTGACTTTCTCCAGGCCACATCTTACAATGACTCATCACCTAGTTCAACCGGCAAGATATCGGGGGTTTTGAAGTATCTTTATGCTTGTTAGACTCCGTTTTGGTCTTGTACACCGGTCAGTCTTAGGCTTTCAGGCACTGTTGCACATACTGCCATTACATGAGTACAGCAAGCACGAGGCACATGTTGGAGACATGTTATAGTCTCAGGCTGTGGCCCTGAGGCTCCCTTTCAGTCTTTCTACGAAATATTCACAGTGTGATACCCTTTTGATTGAACACAAGAAGCAGAATTGCTGACAGGTTATATCTTCCTCTTCTCTTGTGTCGTCCTCCTCTTCTCCTCTCGTGGCGTCTTCTTCTCCTCTCGTGGCGTCTTCTTCTCCTCTCGTGGCGTCTTCTTCTCCTCTCGTGGCGTCTTCTTCTCCTCTCGTGGCGTCTTCTTCTCCTCTCGTGGCGTCTTCTTCTCCTCTCGTGGCGTCCTCTTCTCCTCTCGTGGCGTCCTCTTCTCCTCTCGTGGCGTCCTCTTCTCCTCTCGTGGCGTCCTCTTCTCCTCTCGTGGCGTCCTCTTCTCCTCTCGTGGCGTCCTCTTCTCCTCTCGTGGCGTCCTCTTCTCCTCTCGTGGCGTCCTCTTCTCCTCTCGTGGCGTCCTCTTCTTCTATATGGGGATGTGTAGCAATCCACAACAGGGAATTTTGGTTTATTTTGTTATGCTTTGTTTTTTAAAAATAAAAATTGTATGGGACACTGGGTGGTGGTGGAATTAGCAAGGAGAAGGGATTGTGGCTAGGTTTTGACTATAGCTTGACTACTCCTTCAACTGTATTATACTGTATTGTCCGATGCAACTTATAAAATATTTTTGAACCATATCTTTTTCTTCTCTCACACAGATCTTGCCTTGGTGACCATGAAAGGACCGCTGTGACCCCCAAAATACAGCAGCCCCTTCATACACATGATCAGTGAGAATGCCAGCGGTCTGACAGCACCGATTACATACTTACGGCATATCCAGGCTATATGTGAGTGTTACTTCACCGTACCCCTGTTAACTAGATTTTACGATCAGAAATAGAAAAAAATGACTCAGACCAAGGGTAGTAAGTTAAATAATGTAACATTTATTTTTATTCTATGTGTTTTGGTTGTTACCTCCCATCACTCACGAAGAGGGAACAGCAACACGCAGGACAGGAAAAATCCCCAGTGGAGGAAACCTGCAGGGAAACCATGGCTGCTGTACTGCCCTTCCTCTGGGCATACTAAGGGAGGTAACACTATAACGTGTGTAAAGTGAAGGCTTGTCACTATTTATGGTGACTGCGTGTGACTATTTATGGTGACTGCGTGTGACTATCTATGGTGACTGCGTGTGACTGACTATTTACGGTGACTGCATGTGACTATCTACGGTGTGTAATGATGATGATTATTGAATGTGTTGATGGCTGTACGGTGTGTGTATGTGCACATGTATGGGTATGAGCCATCAATGTGTGAGACAGTGTCTGTGGGCATGCGTGTGACTATACAAAAGATACTCATCTTCATCAGTCGCAGCCGGTGTCTGGGTCCTCCTCTGCTTGGCAGAATTTTCTCAAGGATGGATACCGGCAGAGGGTCTTACAGAGGATGCAGTCTGGATGCTTGAACCGTGTGTCGCTGATGAAGTCTTCCTCGTCCATCCTGAATATTGGAATAGCCAAGCTGTGATCCGGCTGCCGCTCTCTTGTCCATGCACAATGGGAAGGGCCCTCTGCCATCACCTAGAATGAAACAGTGTATCAATATCATTAGCACCACTGACTCTTCATCAAAGACCGGAGTATTTTATATGATTTCTACTAACCAGATCACAGGTAGTTCGGTCCACCCAAGCTCTAAATCCCATCCGGCGGAGCAGCTGGTCCTGATGCTGGAAGAGTACTTCTGTATTCTCCATCCAGGTGTTTCCTAGGGCCCAGGGGTAGATCTGCCACCGAAACGGGAATTCCTCTTCCATCTGATTGGCTAAGAACCTGGCAGAAAAGATTAAACGAGATGATAGAACGAGTCAAAACCGTGTAGAGCGGATTATCTATATAAGAAGGAGAGACCTGGAGAAAAGGGGAGAGCTAATGAACACTAGTGTTAGTAATGTTACCGGATCCTGGAATCCTCTCCGAATTTCACTCGGACTCTCCTGTTACTTGTTTACTATTCATTTTTATATTTACAGATCTGGTATAATAAAAGCAACTTACAGAGCTGGGAAGAAGTTCTTTCGATATTCCTCGGTACGGAGTCCGGCTCTCCTGAAGTACACGAGGACCATCTCCAGGAGGTACTGGTGGGAGGAGAAGGACAGTTAGAGGCTGCGACTACTAACAAGTAAAGGATATAATAACTACTCTGGATGAGTAAATCTCATTGTCACATCTAATAAGGACTATTATGTCACCAGGTTATACAGTGCGGTGTGTCTCCAGGCCTATTACACTAGCGTAAGTCCCTATATGTATATATGGTGAATATTCTGTAATATTACCTTGTCAGATATCTTCAAACATCCATCACAGGCGAGGAACAGCCAATGATATTTATCCTCTAGAAAAAAAAAGAAAATGATCAATTTGTTTAGTGACTACAGTAAAGTTACATAATTTAACCTGATTCAACACTACAACCATTGGAAAGGCCCAATGTGTCTTACCGAGGACATTGAGGAACGCTGCCATCTCCTGCGGTTGGGCCCGGTCATCCCTCCTCCTCTTCGGAGGGTCTTCCTCTTCCCTTAGAATGATCACTCTCATCCTTCAAATTTGATACAGACCCTTCAATCTGAGCATAATATCATGTATTTTTGCATTTTCATTTACATAAAGTCATCTTTTCAAGAATAAAAAAAATACTAAACTATTATAATATACATTACCATTCTCTTTTATTTACTAATCTATAGTCAGTTATATTACTTCTTGTATAGACTACAACATGATCCGTGACTATCAACATGCTGCTGTGGAACAATTCCCCAGCACTAAAAATTTAATCTTATACCTTCATAAATCTAAGCTTTTTTAGTTTGTTAAAATTTTATCATTTAAAAAGAGATTCCTTTTCCTCTTCCATCCTCTGTCGTCTCGTCTGAACAGGGTACGTAGTATCCAAGCTACGGCGTCCATGATCCTTAACAGGGGAAATAAAAAGGGTTTATTAGGACAAACCCTTCCAGTGTAACTGCATTACACATGTAAATCCCAGTGCAGTCCCTATAGACCTGTCATTACATTATGTGTATGTGTCCCTATAGACCAGTCATTACATTATGTGTATGTGTCCCTATAGAGCTGTCAGTACATTATATGTATGTGTCTCTTCCCGTACAGTAACTGAGCCCTAGAAAGGGCTTCATAGCTTACCTGGAGGTCACGTTGTCTCTTCTACATAGAAAAGAAGAAATAAAGTGTCAAAGATTTGGGGGGGGGGGCGTGGCCTGCGACCAGCATGGAGAGTCGCAAGTGAGAGGAGCTCCCCAGGGGGGACATCAAAATCCGCTTATAATCCTGGCCTGACCAGAACTAGAACACCTCAAACAACACCAAGGGGTTCCTAATCCCCTACGGATAAGCCGGACCGCAGCTGGGGTCGATTGCAGCCTCCTGGCACCCATAATAGAGCTGCGGACTGTGGCGGGAGCGAGACGGCGCCAACGCCCTGCCACTTTCCCGCGCTCTGCACATAGCCTAACCCGCCGCCGCATCTTGCCGCCCGGCTACGCCGAGACCCCTGCGGGCTGCCCTCTCCCATTTGCCATCCAGCGGGAGACTCCTCTGAAACCCGGAGCTGACTGCACCGCTCCACTCAAGCCGGGATCCCCCTACGCTATCCCCAGGCCGCGGAGGCCTGCACCTGATCGTAAGTCGGGTGGGGGCAACCCCCCTTACTGAAACCGCCAACCATACCCCTGCAGAGAAGGACACCCCGCTTCCCCTGCATCCGAAGCCGGACCACCGCCACGAGACCTGGGCGGAAGCCACGAACCATCTGCCGGCTCCGACCGCCCCGACACCGATTACCTGCGACTTCCTGGCGGCCGTTCCGATCCGGGTCTGATCTCGTGAGCTGGGGCTCGCTGCCCGTTTCCCGTTGGTGAGTGGCTGTTCCCGGCTGGATCCACGACGGGACAGTACACTCCCCCTGCCCCGCCTGGAGCCGCTACGACGATGCCGAGCACCTGCCCCCTCTGATAGACGCCGCAGAACATCTTTGGGCCTGCGCGGCTGCTCCGGGACCCGACGGAGGCTGCGATCTGCTGGAGCCACCGCACTGCAGCCCCTGCCGCTACACAGCAGCGACACCCGGCACCTCGCGGCGTGCCGTCCGCGGAGCTGCGCACCGACCCGATCCCGGCCCTGCAGGCCGAGGACCTCTCCTCCTACCTCCGGCGCAGGCTGTGGCTGGCCCAGCCGCCTCTGACGGCTCACTCCCAGCGGCTCATCTCCGGTTTACCCTGCCACCACCGGACCACGGTGCCCGGGACTCTACACCCGAAGGGATTTCCTTCCCGGGTCCGGCCCTGCGGAGCCGGCGACAAACTGTAAGTTACCCACAAGGGGCTGAGGGACAACACCCAGGACTAACCATATAGACCCCCCACAGTCGCAGGCTTTGGCTAGGCGGCCAACGACAAAACCACCCTACCGCCTAAGATAACTGAGGGGCCGACTACCCTAATATTCTCCTACGAGCGGACTGGGTTGGACTAGACCAACAAAACAAGGGGCCCCGCGGCAGACACCGACCTACCTCAGACCCTAAACCGCATCGGCGGGGGCGGCCTGCTGTGCCCTGCAGCCGACGAACCGCCGCATTTGACTGGCGCAGCCCCCTGCCCCTTATACAGCGGCCTGACCTAGGCTAGAGATAATTGGGCGCTACCACGGTCCAGACGACAGAACACTCTCCTCTCAACAGCCCATAATAATACAAAGTTACAGACCACTGATCTCTACAAGAATACACCGACACCATCTATACTACAACGACAACCTTCATAACCCGCCGCGCCAATCTAACGAATTCTATCATGAGTACACGCGCTAAAGGCGGCACCGCCGTCGAAAAGTTAAAGGAATTCTCCCGCACTGAATCCCCTGATCACACCCCGCGTGCAACGCGACCCACACAGACGAAACAGTCTGAAAATGAAACAGGGCAAAACCCAGAACCCACCATGCGCCAACTTCTAGATGCGATCAACACTTGCAAAACCTCTCTTACTAACAAAATAGAGGAGATCAAATCCGACGTCTCCCTGTTAAGACAATACTTGCATAATATGCGTGACAGAATACGGGAGATGGAGGACCACGTCTCCAACGCAGAAGATTCACTGCGCCCACTAACTACAGCGCTCAAAAAGGCAACGAGCAATAGAATTTTGTCAGTCCAAAACAGATGACTTAGAAAATCGCTTGCGCCGTAACAACCTACGCATAATAGGCCTACCCGAAAAATCAGAGGGCTCTCACCTGGAAACATTCGCTGAGACTTGGCTGAAAACGTTACTGGGAGACGATACCTTCTCTACCCATTTTACAGTAGAAAGAGCCCATCGAGTCCCTACGAAACCACCACAACCGGGAGCCCCCCCGCGCCCCTTTCTAGTAAGGATCCTAAACTGCAGAGACCGAGATGCGGCATTGCGCCAAGCCAGACTAAAGGGCCCATTAAAGTACAATAATACAGCGATTTCCATATTTCCCGACTTCTCTGCCGAACTACAAAAACAGAGAGCCACCTTCACAGAAGTGAAGCGGAAATTCAAAGAAAGACAAATCCCTACTCAATAGCATACCCAGCTCGCCTACGAATAGTAGCCCAGGGAAAAACGGTCTTCCTCCAATCTCCCGCAGAGGCCCTGGAGTGGCTAGATATGCATCCCGAAACACCAAGAGGATGAACGACCCCATCATACTTAGCAACAGGACTTTAAACGTTGCTGCAACCCAAGTTCTCGGCGCCCCCTCGATGCATAGGCGGTGTGCAACATGGCCGAGGCAACCTTAAGTTACTTCTGAGACCCGGCGGTCAGCCTTAAACCTCTAAAGGCCACCAAGAGACTCCCCCCAACAACATAACATCTGCTACTTCTAATTAGATTGTAGCTAAATCGTTTCCCTTTTTCTTTGGTTTTCTATTTTTTTCCCTTCTCTTTTCCCTTGTCTCTTTATCCTCCCTCTTTCCTAACTCTTTTATTCTGTTGTTCTTTGGCACCCGCGTCACAATTTTAGAGAGATGTCAAAGATTAATGGTTCAAACTGTTGTATTCTGTTCTGCATTAATGTTTTTTACAAGCAGGCGCTAACACAACCCCTCCCCTCACACCCACCAACGCCCTACCTCCTCCCCCACCCAAAGGGCACAGACATGATAGCTAAACCTTACACCCACGTAAGCAATGACATCCCTAAAATGTCTTAGCTGGAATGTTCGGGGGCTCGGCACAGCACTTAAGCGAAGGACAGTGTTCTCATACATTAAACAAATAAACCCACACATCATCAGCTTACAAGAGACCCATCTCATCAGGGACAAGGCAGACACCCTCTCAAAACCATGGATCCAGTGGACCGCCCGCTCCTTCCACACCTCCTTCTCCAGGGGCGTCTCGGTACTAATTCACAAGTCGCTACGCTGGAACCCAATTGTCACCCGCAGGGACCCCCGAAGGAAGATTCATATTTGTATACGGAGAAATAGACTCCAAACCATATGTCATCCTATCCATCTACAACCCACCTCACAACAATCTTCACCTTCTGCAGACCGCCATAGCGTTTGCACATCATTACCCGTTGGCAGGAGTGATCTGCCTAGGTGACTTTAACATGATAATGGACCCTACTAAAGACAAATTCCATACACCCCTCTCTAACCCCACTCCCACTTTAAATTCCCCTCTGAGACAACTAGTCGAAAGCGTCGGATGGGTTGACCTCTGGTGACTCTATCACCCCGAAACACGAGAATATACCTGCCACTCACCGGGCTACAACGCGTTGACAAGAATCGATTACATATTCAGTTCCATGGAACTGGCAGTATACCTCTAAAACATAACACACTGCCCGAGAGGCATCTCTGACCACAGCTCTATACTGTTAACCCTAAAATTCCCTCAACTCAGTATAAGGCCCACTTGGAAACTGCACCCATTCTGGCTTAAGCTCATTGGACCGGATGACCAGACACCCTTCCACATCTCTCTATTCCTAGATGCCCATAGCGACAATACCCATCCCGCCTTGAAGTGGGACACTCTTAAGGCCTATATCAGAGGATTCCTTAAGTCGGCCATCTCATATATTAAAAAATCAACATCTCAGGCCGATAAAGAGATAGAAAATCAGACCCTAGAAGCCGAAAAAATATATATATATCTTCCCCCACAGAAGCTAATAAAATAGCCTGGCTCAGTCTATCCCGACTCTATAGACACCAAATACATGCTAAGGCCAAACGCCAACTCTTCTCCAAACACTACTTTGAGCTAGGAAACCAATCTAGTCACTTACTCGCCAATCTTATCAAGCGTGAAAACCAAACAAACACGATCCTCAAGATCAAAAATCAACGGGGAATGGAGTTCACTGATGCCCCGTCTATCACAAATTGCTTTAAAGAATTCTACGCGAACTTGTATACCTCTTCCTCTCATAACACGGTGGCAGACATCTTAGACTACCTAAAAGACTTAAATTTCCCAACCCTCTCTGAAGAGCAGGTTGACCTCCTAGAAGCCCCTATTACTTTGGAAGAGATTCAACTAATAATCCAAGACATGGCTCTCAATAAATCACCAGGACCCGATGGTCTCCCAATAGAGACATACCGCAAATACAACGAACAACTAGGCCCACAACTCCTTGAGGTACTAAACCAAGCACAGTTAGACAAAATACTCCCACCTTCATTCTATAAAGCCTCCATAGTAGTGATCCTGAAACCTGAGAAGGACCCTACAGACTGTATCTCTTACTGGCCTATATCACTGGTAAATACATAAATACAGATTACAAGATCCTAACCAAAATCCTAGCCACCAGACTAAATCAGGTGATCCTTTCCATCATACACCCCGACCAGACGGGCTTCATGCCAGGAAAGTCCACGACCATAAATATCCGTAGAGTCCAAACAGCTATCCAACTAGGTAAGCAATATAACATGCCCTGGGCTCTGGTCTCACTTGACATGGCAAAAGCTTTTGATTCTGTGGAGTGGGCTTTTCTAGAAGCCTGTCTGATCCGCTTTGGATTCGGACCTAACTTTCAACAATGGGTCAAAACTGTATACAAGTCCCCAAGCGCAAATGTAATCGTCAATGGCATCCCATCGATGGAATTCCAATTGGCAAGAGGCACCCGACAGGGATGCCCTCTATCCCCGGCCTTATTTGCCATAGCCATTGAAGCACTGGCAATTCGATTAAGAAGCGCCCCCAGCGTGACCGGCATTAAATGGGCAGACCTTGAAAGCAAACTGGGACTATACGCAGATGACACAATCCTATTCTTATCGAACCCATCAAACTCCTTTGCCCAAGCTATGACACACATAGATAAATTCTCCCATTTCTCCGGACTATATGTCAACTGGTCCAAATTAACAATCCTCTACACAGAGACTGGCCCAAAAAATGACCCCTGCGTTGCAAGATATGGACTAAAACCAGTCTCAACATTCAAATACCTGGGGATGCTCATGTCATATGACCATAACAATGCAATAGCAGATAACATAAACCCACTCTTAGACAACATAAAACATAGACTGAAACGATGGGCTAAGCTACCACTTTCTGTTGCTGGGCGCATAAATCTCATTAAAATGGTCATCCAACCCAAATGTCTATACATATTACAGCATATGCCAGTGAGTGTCCCCAAACGCTTTTTCAAGTCCCTAAATTCCCTAATTATAACATTTATCTGGAACTCCTCCCGTTCCAAACGGAGCCGATCAACCTTACATAGACCCAAAGAACAAGCCGGAATGGCCCTTCCGGACCTCCGGCTCTATTACCTGGCAGGGCAACTGCGAAATATCAGAGCCTGGGTCCTAGACAAAGAACTACCCATAGCAGACAAACAACTAGCTAAACAACTAACATGACATAATCTCCAGAATTTTTTTAGAATTCCCGGAATGCACTAAACCCACTGAATTAACCCCGCTTCATAAACTGGCTCTCAGCGTATGGAAAGAAGCAAAGACACTGCAGAATTACCAGGGTGTGATACCAGAACTTCCTCTTTGGAATAACCCCGGCCTTACCGCACTACAGTCCGTCCCAGACCCAAAGTACTGGACAACCCAGGGGGTACACACACTAAAAGACATATACATAGACGGAACACTCCCCACATTCACGCAACTGCACGATAAGCTGCAGGCCTCGTACCTCCAACTATTCAGATTCTTCCAACTAAGACATGCTCTGAACTCTCAATTCCCTCCCACCTTGACCCGCATATCCAAGTTCCCCACAATAGGCATCCTCAAATCCCAAGGACCCAAAGGCCTAATATCAGCCCTAAATACACATCTCCTTTCAGCAAAAATAGACCTCGGCCCACCCCCAGCATATGACAAATGGAGACTCACCATCACATCCCTTACACCTGAAGAGTGGCAGGACATCTCTGAATCCCATCTATCAGTGTCACCGGCCGTAAACAACAAGCTAATCCAATTATACATCATACATCAAGCCTACCTTGCTCCCAACCGTCTGCATAAAATGCGAAATACCACCTCAGATTCATGCCAAAGATGCCACCAACCGAAAGCGGACTTCTGGCATCTGATTTGGGAGTGCCACTTCGTTAACGAGTTCTGGTCAAAAGTGACAGACCTCGTGAACTCACTTTTACGGCCCCCATTATCCATCGACCTGGACCCTAAGGTGGCGCTATTTGGTTTGCTGGAGGAGGAGATGTGGCCATACTACACTCGCGTTTTTCTTGAGAGAGCGCTGTTCCTAGCCTGTAAAGAGAGAGCCATAAAATGGATGGCAACAGAGCCCCCCTCAATCCCACACTGGATCCAAACTGTAAATACTGTAACCTCATATGAAAAAATCATACACCAAAACAGAGGCTGTCCGACTAAATTCCGAAAAGTATGGGGAGCCTGGCTAGACTCTCACTCTACTTTGACCACTGATTGAAATCTAAACCTACCCTATACTGACCCCCCCCCCCTCCCTCCCCGATCCCAACACCCCCCCCCCCCACCCCACTCATAAGTGCCTGAAAACTTGTAACTTTCCATTTTCAGGATCCGGAACAAAGAAGAACAGGACCTGAGTTTATTGTTGTTTTCATAAGTTCAAAAGTTTATTGTTACAAACGTATAATCAAATACCTTAAGAAATACAGTAACAAAATCCGTGTTAAATCAAACCAGGACTCTAACTGTATCCATATCACTATGTATCGTACAAATTTCTTTTCATTTTGTATTTCACAAATTGCCTATCAATAAATAAAACGAATTTAAAACAAGATTATGTACAGATGGGACAAATTGTATCTTGATTGTGATAGCAGTTTTTGAAGCTGCATTTCTCCGACAGAAATCTCGCAGAATTTCCGTGTGGTCATTCCGCGAGATTTTGGTCCTGTGTGAGCCCAGCCTAAGAGTCTAGCTAAAAAGTAGCCCATCTGTATATTATCTGTACTTAAAAAAAGTTTCATGCAAGTTTCCAAATAAGACTGGGATCCAAATTGAATGGGTCTTCTATTAAAGTAAGTGGAGCAAATAAAGACCATTTTAAAGGGCAAAAAAAAAGTGTCAAAGATTTAAGTTAATACAATAAAAAAAAAATGAACGCTGCTCCATATTTATTGCTTATCACCCAAATATATCTATATTTATTCATAGATACGATTCCAAGAGAAGAGAGCAGCGCTGTGTGAGACGGTCCGGGCAGTGGAGGGATCCAGAGGCACAAGCTCCAGTAGAAGAGAACAGCGCTGTGTGAGACGGTCTGGGCAGCAGAGGGATCCAGCGGGACAAGCTGCAGCCCATCTTCATATATTTATTTATTTAATTTTTTTTACACTAAAAGGAATGATTTTTCAGGGAAGTGCTTATATTTAAAGCTCTTCCCTGAAAATCACTTCAGGGATGCCAGCAGACCATTGCCTTCAATGGAGCCGCCGGCAGCAACTGCGGCTCCATTGAAGGCCATGCGTTCAAGACCTGTGGTGCACGCATGTCCTATCTTTACAGGCGCACGCCTATAAAACGCGAACATGTGAACACACCATAGGGAATTCAGTGGTTGTAACAGATGCGTGTTTTGTGCGCACATATGCACGCACATAAACGCGCTCGTTTGAATTCACCCTAAAAAGAAACAATTGTAGAGCTGATGATTTCTCTCACTGCTATCATAAAAAAATTAATAAAAGTTTTACAATAAAGTCTATGTACCCAAAAATGGAACCAATAAAACTACAGTTCGCCGCTCAAAAAACAAGCCCTCATACGGCCACGCCGACGGAAATGTAAAGTTATGGCTTTTGAAATGTGGAGATAAAAATCTCCCAAAAATCGTTTTATCCTTATGCCCAAAATAGGCCATGTCCTTAAGGGGTTAATCAAAGTAAAGCCATGGAAATATTTCATCATAGTAGTAAAGTATAAAGTCAGTAATATAAATGAATGTTTCATGTATACAGAATTCTAGTAATAGGCATAGTAGTCTGGTATGTAAGGCCAATAAACGAAGAATGAGGAATAAACGGCTACTAATTGTGTAGAAAAATACTTCTTTAGGCCAATTTATTTCATAATATAAAAAACAACAGAGAGAAACAAGAATGTGGGAATAACTGCCAAACTACTGTCCATCCAAATATATATATAGCCAGACACACAGTATATATGTTTTTGGTGGTGGCTGTGCATGTGTCTGGGGGTTTTAGCACCCCCCCCCCCCCCCCCCTGGCTGTTGGTGCTAAATCCCCGGTCACTTCAAAGGGATTATCTCCCCAAAATAATGTATCACCTATCCATAGGACACATGATAAATGGATGATTGCTGTGGGTCCAACCACTGGTACCCCCAGTGTTTGTGAGAATGGCACATCCCAAGCCTCACTAAGTGAATGGAGAAGTGATTGCTCTATTTACTTAGTGAGACTTTGGGTCCGCATTATCATAATCCCTGGGGGTAGTAATCGCTAAAGTGAATGGCGATTTAGCAAGAACACGCACATATATGTTAAATAGAATGCACATGTGTTGGGAATACTGCAACAAATTCATCATAGATACATAATACTAAAACACAGAAAGAGCAAATACATCCAGTAGTACAAATAAAGTGTACAAAATAGATTACATGGAGAAGCAGAAGTACAAACTCATGTCTAAATGTATTCAGAATCCTCCAAATATCCAAATTACTCCAAAACCCCCATTATACAATTATGACGATACTAAAATTACTACTTTTTTAGGTTTTTCTACTTTTACTCAATTAAAACCCTTTTGGGGATTTTTTTTCTTTTCCATTGTTGCATTCAGCGTCCCATAATGTTATTTTTTCATGGACGTTGCTCTGTCAGGGCTGTTTTTTGTGTGAAGAGCTGTACTTTTTTGCATTTTGCGGTACTTACTGCTTTTTTAATCACTTTTACAGCGTTTTTTTGGGAGGTAAAATTAACAAAATAAGCCTTTTGCCTCAATGTTTTTATTTTCTTATGGTTTTTGCCATGCAGAATAAATAGTGTGTTCAGTTTATTGTACGGGTCGTTAAAGATGATTCAAAATGTTTGGCTTTAATTTTTACAAAAATTTAAAAAGTGGAAAGTTGTTTTTTTTTAACACCTTTTATGTCCCTGTAGGGAACTTGAACCATAAAAGCTCTGATCTCCATGAGAATGCATTCCATGCCCTCCATGAGTAGCACTGCTTGTATAAGGTTACCTGTACATGCTATAGATCTCCGTAAAGATATGGTGATTTCCACTGATTCCCAGCTGCCCCCTGTACAAGTCCATGTGCCGCCTGGCATTGACGGCAATCACCAGAAGTCCACATGCTTTTCTGCAGCGTCTATGGGCAACCTCCGATATTTTCACTGGACTAACTAGAAATTGTTTGCTTCTTTTGCCTACCTTTGCATAGTTGCATTAATTAACCCCTTCCCGTCACAGGGCGTAACTGTATGTCCTGGCAGAGAGGTACTCAACACAACAGGACGTACAGTAACGCCCTGGGGATAGCACAAGATCATAAGAGATTTTGCGCAGTCCAGCAGCGGGAGCCGGCTGTCACCGATAGCCAGCCTGCCACTGCAACAGCGGGGGTGCATCGGGACAGTGACACCAGCCCCCCCGCTGTTAAAACCCCTTTCCATGTAAAAAGGGTTCACAGTGGGAGAGCGCTCCCTCCGTGACGTCATCGGACTCTCGTGATGTAATTGCGGAGAGCCCGACAGGTTGCCATGGCAACAAAATGCCAAATACAGGCGGCCTGCATTGCCAGTGTCTATGATTGCTAATACCAGCGATAAGGCATTGCAGGACAGAAGTCCTGCAATGCCTTATGATAGTGATCATAGGTGCTAATGTACAAATCCCCTACAGAGACATAAACAGTATAAAAAAAATAAAAATAATGTAAAAAAGAAAAATGTAAAAAAAAAACAACTTGTGCTTTTTCCCACATTAGCACAAAAAAACAACATATTTCGTTTCTGTAATGGCGCATACAATAAATTGAACACTCTTTTTATCCTGCATGCTCAAAAGCTTAAAATAAACAAACTAAAAAACTAAGGTAAAATGCTTTTTTTTTTTTTCATTTTCCTGCCCCAAAAAAGTGATCATAAAAGCCGTGTGTACCCTAAAATGGTACCAAAAAAACCTACAGCTCGTCTCACAATAAATTGGCTCACAGAGTTCCGTCCATGAAAAAATAAAAAAGTTATAGGACTTTGAATGCAGCGATTTAAAAAATAATAACTTAAAGAAAAAAGGTGTTTTATTGTGGAAAAGTAAAAAAAATAAGACTTTTGTTCTCATTGTAACCGTACCGACCCGCAGCAAACATTTATGGTGCGATTTATGCTGCATGATTAACGCTGTAAAATTAAAATATGTGACAGAATTGATGTTTTTCTCTTCCTGCTGTCATAAAAGTTTTACAATATAGTCCTATGTACTGAAAAATGGCACCAATACATACTACAGCTCGCCACGCAAAAAATAAGCCCTCATACGGCCGCGTCAACGGAAAAAGAAGATTTGATAGAAAAAAGAATGTGTAGAAGGTTTTCTTTTCCAATGATAAATAATATGGAAGTCAGACTATGGAACATTAAAACATGTGTGAATATACTCTTTTAGGGCGCACTTACAGCATAGTACAGCGGAACAGCGTGTCAAGAAGTAGATAACACTCCATCACACAGGGCAAAGATAATCATATTACACTGCAGTATGTTCCCCTGTAAAACACGGGCAGAGCTAGGCTGATCGCAGCCGGCATCAGTTCAATGACTATGACAAGTGCCAGCTGCAACCAGCGTTTGCCTGCCTGGGTAGATAGATATGAGATAGATATTTAACTTTTGCCTCCAATCCCAACAACCCTTTGAAGTAGGAGCATGGTTTAGCATCTGGTACACTTAAAGGGATTGTGCCACAATTGCAAGTTAGCCCCTCCCACAGAAAACGTTCCCTTACCGCTCCCAATAAAACCCTTGTTTTACCGCTACCGCTGTCTCTGAGAGCATTTCTCATGCCATGCAAACTTATTTCTTGCTACTCCCATGAGGTGACCTATGGCAGACTAGAATGCAGGTAGTTTGTTTTCCTGCTGGGGCCCCAGTTACAACCCAATCACTAAACAATCATTAAAATCTGTAAATCAATTGATTCCGTTGCGGAGCTGCTAGAACCTTCCGTGCCGGCTGGGAGTTGCAGTTTTCCAAACTAACTCTCAGTAAAATGTATAGGTCTGCAGCTGGCAGGATATGCTGGGAGTTGTAGTGTAATAGATAACCACAAATAGACACCTGTCGGAAATGTCCCAACAGCTTAAGACTTTGGCCGCCTGCAGACGGGCGGAATTTCCGCCCCTGGAAGCTGCCATAGGATTGCGTTAACAAACGCAATCCTAGGCAAATGGCCGTGATTTGGCCATGCAAAATCTTGCCTGGCAAACAAATCGCGGCATGCTCTATTTCTGTGCGGGGCTCACAGAAACATCACTCCCTGGCCACCAGCTCTACTCTGCACATGTGCCCGCTGCCCAGGAGCCGGCACATGAAAGAGCCAGGGCCGCGGGAGAGGTGAGTGCCCGCGCTGCTCTCTGCAGCCGCTCAGGTCACATGTATGCCGGGGGCTAAGGCATGTCTAGGCATCACTTGTTCTCCCTGCACAGCTCTGAGGCTTTTCAGCAGGCGGGAATTAAAAATGCAGGGAGAACAAGTGGCCACGCCTGAGCCACGGCAGCTGCAGACAGGTGAGTATATATTTTTTACTACAGCTAGGAATGATTTTTCAGGGAAGGGCTTATATTTAAAGCCCTTCCCTAAAAATCACTGCAGGGGTTGCCGGCAGGGAATTGCTTTCAACGAGGCCACCGGCAGCAGCAGCGTTGAGAGCAAGGCTCTTAACCCAAGATTTTGCTCCTAAATCAAAGCAAAAATTCGGGAGAGAGCCTGCTCTCAAGTCAAAAAGCTTGTGAGCTGAGGCACTCTTAACCCAACGTATCACTGTATAAATATGCATGCCTCTTCGGATGTATTTCATTTAAACCTGAAGAAGAACCCCATGTTGGTTCGGAAGCTCGCTATAATATTGTGTATTTTTGTTAGCCATTAAAAGGTATCATATCTACAAGATTACTTGGTTTCTCTTGCTGGAAACAATCACATTTGGCTCTACTGGCTAACACTGTATTAAACCCTTGTTTTCATTATACATAATGACTAGAGATGAGCGAGCGTACTCGGAAAAGCACTACTCGCTCGAGTAATTTGCTTTATCCGAGTATCGCTGTGCTCGGGTCTGAAGATTCGGCACGGAGCGGGGAGCTGCAGGGGAGAGCGGGGAGGAACGGAGGTAAGATCTTTCTCTCCCGCCCGCTCTCCCCTGCTCCCCGCTGCCACTCACCTGTCAGCCGCAGCGGCAACCGAATCTTCAGACCCGAGCACAGCGATACTCGGATAAAGCACATTACTCGAGCGAGTAGTGCTTTTCCGAGTACGCTCGCTCATCTCTAATAATGACACATTACACGGATTATCATGTGGTGTTTGATAGCGATATATTTTGTGGTGTATAATAGTGATATATTATGTGGTGTATAATACTGATATATTATGTGGAGTATTAATTCTTGTATGGTAGTAATATATTTTCTTAGACATATAACAACATACTTGCTGCACACAATAGTTCATTTTCTGATGACACATTTCCTTATGATTTTTCCTTATTTTCATGTTATTCCTGTTTGAATCTTATAGAAATATTGTAGAATGTTGAAATAAAGTTGACTTCCTTATCTTTCACCTTATCTCACCTATAAAGGTCAGTTTCAGGTTGAAGGGAAGGTAAACTGGCCAATATAAATATGTATTTTATATTTTATGGTGTACTGGTTTTAAGATCATGTAGAAATATAATAACTCATTCAGCTCACTGCAGCAATATATTATATGGTGTATGATAAGGATTAGAGATGAGCGAGCATACTGGGTAATCTAAATTACTCGAGCGAGTATTGGCATTCTCGTGTAACTGCCTGCGCGTCCGAAAAGATTTGGGGGGCCACGGGGGGTTGGGGAGACCTCTCTCTCCGCCACCACGCAACCCCCCGCCGCCCCCCGAATTGGACGAGCAGGCAGTTACTTGAAAATGCCAATACTCGCTCGAGTAATTTCCCTTACCCAGTATGCTCGCTCATCTCTAATAAGGATGTATAATTTATGTATATTATTGTAGCACGCTAGTGATATATTTTATGTATATTATGGGGAGTATGATAGTGATATCTTATGTGGTGCATTATGTCATATATGATAATGACATATTATGTGGTATATGATATTAATATTATATGTGGTGGTTGAAAGTGTTACATTATGTAGTGTATGATAATGATACGTTATGTGGTGTCTTATGTGGTGTATGATAGTTATTAGAGATGAGTGAGCACACTCGTCCGAGCTTGATGCTCATTCGAGCATTAGGGTGTTCGAGATGCTTGTTACTCAAGACAAGCACCACGCGGTAATCGAGTCAATTCCATTTCCTTCCCCGCATGTTTAGCGCCATTTTTTAGCCAATAGCCATGCAGGGAAGGCATTACTACTTCCTCCTGTGATGTGCCAGCCCTATCCCACCCCCCTGCAGTGAGTGGCTGGTGAGATCAAGTGACCGCCGAGTACTTAAAGCGGTCCCGCCTGTGGCTCGCCTCAGACACACACTGGGAGAGATTAGGGAAAGTGCTGCTGCTTATTCAGGGATAGTGTTAGTGTAGGATCCTGTCCTCAAGAACCCCAACGGTCCTTCTTAGGGCCACATCTGACCGTGTGCATTACTGTGTGGCTGGCTGGGAGCAGTTTTGCACAATTTTTTTTTTTTTTTAATCTCGGGCTGTGCAGGCCATTACAGCTATAGCATTCTAAGTCTGCAGTCTGTAATACAGAGTATAGGAAAAGTGCTGCTGAGAAAGGGACAGTAGTAGTGTAGGATCCTGTCTACAAGAACCCCAAGGGTCCTTCTTAGGGCTACCTCTGACCGTCTGAATTTTACAGGGTTTCTGGTGGGAGTTGTAGTGCATCAATATTGCACAGCTAGCCCCGTTTGCAGCCTTCCGTATAATTTTTTTCTGGCTGGCGTTTGCGTTACAATACCGCTCTCAGCGTGAAAGTGTGTGCCAATAATTCCATAATTTTTTACACCGCTCTGTGTCTGCAGTGAATTTGACGCACAGCGTATGGCCAACACAGCCACTGATAGAGGGAAAGTCATATACACACTATATAGCCTATATTCTCCCCCCCCCCAAAAGCTCCTTCGTTGGGCTACCTCTGACCGTCTGCATTTTACAGCGTGTCTGGTGGGAGTTGTAGTGCATCACTATTGCACAGCTAGGCCTGTTTGCAGCCTTCCGTATTCTTTGTTTCTGCCTGGAGTTAGCGTTACAATACCGCTCTCAGCGTGAAAGTGTACGCAAATAATTTCATAATTATTTACACCACTCTGTGTCTGCTCTATTCGTAATCCACCATACTGATTGGTAGGGGTAGGGCTAGAGGACGTGGACGAGGACGCGGAGGTCCAAGGGAGGGTGTGGGCACAGGCAGAGTTCCTGGTCCAGGTGAATCGCAGCCGGCTGCTGCGGGATTAGGAGAGGCAAGTTTCTGGGGTCCCCAGCTTCATATCACAAGTTATGGGTCCACGTGGTAGACCTTTATTACAAACAGAGCAGTGTGAGCAGGTCCTGTCGTGGATGGCAGAAAATGCATCCAGCAATGTATCGACCACCCAGTCTTCTACGCAGTCCACTGCTGCAACTCTGAATCCTTTGGCTGCTGCTCCTTCTTCCTCCCAGCCTCCTCACTCCATGAAAATGACACATTCTGATGAGCGGGCAGACTCCCAGGAGCTGTTCTCGGGTCCCTGCCTTGAGTGGGAAAAAACGGTTCCTCTCTCACCTGAGGAGTTTGTCGTGACCGATGCCCAACCTTTAGATAGTTCCCGGGGTCCGGGTGAGGAGGCTGGAGACTTCCGGCAACTGTCTCAAGAGCTTTCAGTGGGTGAGGAAGACGATGATGATGAGACACAGTTGTCTATCAGTGAGGTAGTAGTCAGAGTCTGAGGGAGGAGCGCACAGAGGATTCGGAGGAAGAACAGCTGGACGATGAGGTGACTGACCCCACCTGGTTTGATAAGCCAACTGAGGACAGGCCTTCAGAGGGGGAGGCAAGTGCAGCAGCAGGAGAGGTTGGAAGAGCCAGTGGGGTGGCCAGGGGTAGAGGCAGGGCCAGAGCGAAGAATCCCCCAACTGTGCCACCTCCTCTAAATCCTCTCTCTCTCCTCCGCCTCCTACGCAACCTCTACCTCTCAATTAAGAAATGTGAGCAGCATGTTACCAGCAGTCGGTGTGGCGTGGCGCGGCAGCACAGCGGTGGCCAAGCGTCAGCGGGACGTGCTGAAACTACTCATCCTAGGTGACAGGAGGCACATGGCCCCCGAACTGTTGCAGGGTCTGACAGAGCAGACCGACCTCTGGCTTTCGCCACTGAGCCTCCAACCGGGCATAGTCGTGTGTGACAACGGCCGTAACCTGGTGGCGGCTCTGCAGCTCGGCAGCCTCACACACGTGCCATACCTGGCCCACTTCTTCAATCTGGTGGTTCAGCGGTTTCTGAAAAACTACCCGCACTTGTCTGACCCGCTCAGCAAGTCTGCGCACATTTCCGCAAGTCCACCACGGACGCTGCCACCCTGCGGACCCTGCAACATCGGTTTAATCTGCCAGAGCACCAACTGCTGTGCGACGTGCCCACACAGTGGAATTCTACGCTGCACATGTTGGCCATGCTGTATGAGCAGCGTAGAGCAATAGTGGAATACCAACTCCAACATGGGTGGCGTAGTGGTAGTCAGCCTCCCCAATTCTTTACCGAGGAGTGGGCCTGAATGGCAGACATCTGCCAGGTCCTCGGAAACTTTGAGGAGTCTAGCCAGATGATGAGCAGCAACGCTGCAATCATTAGCGTAACCATCCCGTTGCTATGCCTGCTGAGGAGTTCGCTGCAAAGCATAAAAGCCGACGCTTTGCGGATGGAACAGGAGACGGGGGATGACAGTATATTGCTTGATAGTCAGAGCACCCTCATGTCTATATCTCAGCGCGTTATGGAGGGGGAGGAGCAGGAGGAGAAGGAAGGGAAAGAGACAGCTAGGCACACTGCAGAGGGTACCCATGCTGCTTGCCTCTCATGTGTTCAGTGTGTATGGCCTGTGGAGGAGGAGGATCCTGAAAGTCATCTTGCTAGTGAAGACAGCCATGTCCTGCGTACTGGCACCCTGGCACACATGGCTGACTTCATGTTAGGCTGCCTTTCTCGTGACCCTCGCATTAGATGCATTTTGGCCAACACGGATTACTGGGTGTACACCCTTCTCGACCCATGGTGCAAAGAGCACCTTACCACTTTCATTCCCAAAGAGGTATGAGAGTGATGCAATACCACAGGGCCCTGGTGAAAAAAGTGATGCTAAACTTCCCATCTAACAGCACTAGTGGCAGAAGGCGCAGTTCCGAGGGCCAAGTAGCAGAGGAAGCGCGCAGATCAGGCAGCATGTTCAGCGCAGGCAGGGGAACACTCTCTAAGGCCTTTGCCAGCTTTATGGGTCCCCAGCAAGACTGCATCACCACTCCCCAGTCGAGGCTGAGCCGGAGGGAGCAGTGTAAAAAGATGGTGAGGGAGTACGTAGCCGATCGTACCACTGTTCTCTGTGATGCCTCTGTTCCATTCAACTATTGGGTGTCAAAGCTGGACACGTGGCATGAATTTGCGCTCTATGCCCTGGAGGTGCTAGCTTGCCTTGCTGCTAGCGTCTTGTCAGAGGGGGTGTTTAGTGCAACTGGGGGAATCATCACGGATAAGCGTACCCGCCTGTCAACTGCCAGTGCTGACATGCTTACACTCATAAAGATGAACAAAGCCTGGATTTCCCAGACTTCTCTTCTCCACCTAAAGATTCTTTTCGCTGCAATCGCAGATAAAAGCATGCTTCTCTATCACTGGAAAAAAGGGGCATTTAGCTTTGTCAATCTGTCTCTGATATTAGTCCTCCTACTCCTCCTCCTGAAACATCTTGTCATCACGCTGAACTGCCAATTTTTCTGTGGCCCAAAAGGCTCATCTAACAATTTTTCCCCAATTTTTCACAGTTTCAAAAGTATTGATACTTTAACATGAACCAATTTTTTGAACACGATTGCTTCCAGGCTGTGTTACAAATTAAGCAATAGCGAGCTGTATCTTCAAAAAAATATTTATGGGTTTCACCTGCACTCTCGGTTGAGCAATTTTTAAGGGGTACATTGGTACTCTTGGTACACTAATTTTTCTGGCCCTCGCCTATACTATTAGCTAACTAATTTTTCCGGCCTTCGCCTACAGTCATGGTACCCCAATTTTCAGGCGTTCGCCTATACTCTTGCTACAGAAATGTTACAGGGGTCTGCCTATACTGCTGCTACATAAATGTTGCTGGGGTCCGCCTAAACTTCTGCTACATACATGTTACTGGGCTCTGCCTTAACTTCAGCTACATACATGTTACTGGGGTCTGCCTAAACTTCGGCTACAGAAATGTTACAGGGGTCTTCCTATACTGCTGCTACAAAAATGTTACAGGGGTCTGCCTATACTGCTGCTACAAAAATGTTACAGGGGTCTGCCTATACTGCTGCTATAAAAATGTTACTGGGGTCTGCCTATACTTCTGCTACAGAAATGTTACCGGGTCTGCCTATATTTCTGCCACATAAATGTTACAGGGGTCTGCCTATACTTCTGCCAGATAAATGTTGCAGGGGTCTGCCTATACTTCTGCTACAGAAATGTTACTGGTGTCTGTCTATACTGTTACTACAGAAATGTTACAGGGGGCTGCCTATACTTCTGCTACAAAAATGTTACTGGGGTCTGTCTGTACTGTTACTACAGAAATGTTAATGGGGTCTGTCTATACTGTTACTACAGAAATGTTACAGAGGTCTGCCTATACTTCTGCCAGATAAATGTTACAGGGGTCTACCTATACTTCTGCCTGATAGATGTTACAGGGGTCTGCCTATAAATCTGCTACAGAAATGTTACAGGGGTCTGCCTATACTTCTACAAAAATGTTAATGGGGTCAGTCTATACTGTTACTACAGAAATATTACTGGGGTCTGCCTATACTTCTGCTACAGAAATGTTACTGGGGTCTGCCTAAACTTCGGCTACATAAATGTTGCAGGGGTCTGCCTATACTTCTGCTACATAAATGTTACAGGGGTCTGCCTATACTTCTGTTACAGAAATGTTACAGGGGTCTGCCTATACTTCTGCCAGATAAATGTTATTGGGGTCTGTCTATACAGTTACTGCAGAAATCTAACTGCGGTCTGCCTATACTTCTGCTACAGAAATGTTACAGGGGTCTGCCTATACTTCTGCCACATAAATGTTACAGTGGTCTGCCTATACTGCTGCTACAAAAATGTTACAGGGGTCTGCCTATACTGCTGCTACAGAAATGTTACTGGGGTCTGCCTAAACTTCGGCTACATAAATGTTGCAGGGGTCTGCCTATATTTCTGCTACAGAAATGTTACAGGGGTCTGCCTATAATTCTGCCACATAAATGTTACAGGGGTCTGCGTTTACTTCTGCCAGATAAATGTTACTGGGGTCTGTCTATACTGTTACTACAGAAATCTAACTGGGGTCTGTCTATACTGCTGCTACAAAAATGTTACTCGGGTCTGTCTATACTGTTACTACAGAAATGTTACTGGGGTCTGCCTATACTTCTGCTACAAAAATGTTACTGTGGTCTGTCTATACTGTTACTACAGAAATATTACTGGGGTCTGCTTATACCTCTGCTACAGAAATGTTACTGGGGTCTGCCTAAACTTCGGCTACATAAATGTTGCAGGGGTCTGCCTATATTTCTGCTACAGAAATGTTACAGGGGTCTGCCTATAATTCTGCCACATAAATGTTACAGGGGTCTGCGTTTACTTCTGCCAGATAAATGTTACTGGGGTCTGTCTATACTGTTACTACAGAAATCTAACTGGGGTCTGTCTATACTTCTGCTACAGAAATGTTACAGGGGTCTGCCTATACTTCTGCCACATAAATGTTACAGAGGTCTGCCTATTCTTCTGCCACATAAATGTTACAGGGGTCTGCCTATACTGCTGCTACAAAAATGTTACAGGGGTCTGCCTATACTTCTGCTACAGAAATGTTACTGGGGTCTGGCTATACTGTTACTACAGAAATGTTACTGGGGTCTGCCTATACTTCTGCTACAGAAATGTTACAGGGTCTGCCTATACTTCTGCTACAAAAATGTTACTGGGGTCTGTCTATAATGTTACTACAGAAATGTTAATGAGGTCTGTCTATACTGTTACTACAGAAATGTTACTGAGGTCTGCCTATACTTCTGCTCCAGAAATTTTACTGGGGTCTATCTATACATTTACTACAGAAATGCTACAGGGGTCTGCCTATACTCGTGCTACGGGAATGTTACTAGGATCTGTTTATACCTTTGCTACAGGAATGTTACAGGGGTCTGTCTATACTATGGGTGCACTAAGTCTTCCCATTGAGGTGTTTTACCTATCTGGCACAAATAATACAGTGACTGACTAGGCCAGAATTGTGGGCTGAGACCAAGTTGCTAGGCGGGGTCAAACTCTCCCATGGTTGGGCACTCTGAATTCTTCCTGTGTAATACCATCTTTGTGGACCTACAGCGTAGGCGAGCTCAAGGAACTCAAAGACTTCCCCTTGCAGTGCTATCTGTTCTGGGACACATGGAATTACCATTGCTATGTAACTCAGGGCACCTTGGGTCACACAAGGTGGAGGCTGGGACCGAGCCTGACCCTGGGCCTGCTAACGTGCTTCCCACACAGGCTACAGCGGGTCCTGGTCATGGTTTCTTGGCCTTGTAAGGCCACCTCCTCCTCCTGCTTGGGGTGAGGGGATCAGCACTGGGCATCATGTATTTTCTCCCGTGTTACCACAGTTATCTGAGACAATGACTTGGGCCAAGGAAGAGCAGCGTTACTGCATTAATGAGACGTTCACAGCTGTACTAGCATCGGAGTCTGCTCTATGCCCATGATTGCTGAGGGTGTGTGCAGAGGCCTATGTCCTCGGTGCAGTGCAAGTCTGCCATCTTTGGGCACTGTCATTTCTACATGTCTATTACTGTCTTTGGGTTCCTTCAGCTCGCCTATGCTGTGGGTGCACAAAGACTTGCCATAGCGGTGTTTGACCTGTCTGCCACAAATACACTAACTGACTTGGGTAGGGTGCAGAGTGCAGATGGCTTTCCCCTTGCTGTGTCGATTAACCCCTTCCCGCTCCTGGACGTACCTGGTACGTCATGGTAGCGGGATACTTCCCGCAACATGACGTACCTGGTACGTCCTGGAGATAGCACGGGATCACATAAGATCCCGCGCTATCCCGCAGCGGGAGCCAGCTGTCAGTCACAGCCGGCGTCCCGCTCCAACAGCGGGGGGACATCGGAGATGCGCCCGCCACTGTTAACCCCTTCCCTGCCGCGATCTAAGTAGATCTAGTAGATCTAAGTAGATCGCGGCAGGGAAAGAGTTCACAGAGGGATCGCGATCCCTGTGTGTCTCCGGCCGGAACTCGCGATGTTATCGCGAGAGCCCGGCCTGTCACCATGGCAACAGGACGCCAGACACTGGCGTCCTGTATTGCCTGTGCCTATAATCGCTGTACAAGCGATAAGGCATGGCAGAGCAGTAGCTTTGCCATGCCTTATGACAGCGATCATAGGCACAGTGATGTAAGTCCCTCAGAGGGACTCAAATAGTATAAAAAAAAGAAAAGAAAAGTGTAAAAAAAAGAAAAATGTAAAAAAAAAAAATGTAAAAAACCCCTTTTTTATGCTTTTTCTAATATTAGCATAAAAAAAGGGAAAAAAAACTAAAACCCCACATATTGGATATTGACGCGTCCGTAACGACATGTACAAAAAGTTGAACACGCTTTTTATTTTGTACGACAAAAAGCGTAAAAAAACCCGCTAAAAAACAGAGGCAAAATGCTAATTTTTAGCATTTTGCCTCACAAAAAATGCAATAAAAGTGATCAAAAAAGCCGTACATTTCCCAAAATGATACCAATAAAAACTACAGCTCGTCTCGCAAAAAATAAGCCCTTAAAGAGCTCCGTACATAGAAAAATAAAAAAGTTACATGACTTTGAATAGAGCTATAGAGAAAAAAAAAAGATTTCCAAAAAAAGGGGGTTTTATTGCAAAAAAGTGTAAAAACCTAAAAAAAATATAACAATTTTGGTATCGTTGTTACCATACCGACCCGCAGAAAAAATTTAGTGTGTCATTTATGCTGCATGATTAATGCTGTAAAAAAAAAAAAAAAATCTATGGCAGAATTGATGCGTTTTCTCTCCCTGTTATCATTTAAAAAAAAAAAAAATTTTACGATATTGTCTATATACCCAAAAGTGGCACCGATAAAACTACCGATCGCCACGCAAAAAACAAGCCCTTATACGGCCGCGTCCACGGAAAAATAAAAAAGTTATGGCTTTTGAAAAATGGAGATGGAAAAATACCAAAAAATCGCTTGGTCCTCAACGCCAAAATAGGCCGTGTCATTAAGGGGTTAAGCTATCCGACACCTGCACAGAATGAATAGTGTGTGGGCACATGGATTTTCCCATTGCTATGTCAGTCGCGGCACCTTGGGTCACAAAAGGTGTTTGCTGGGGCTGAGCCTGACCAAGCGCCCGCTCACATACTTCCCACACAGGCTACAGCGGGTCCTGGTCATGGTTTCTTGGCCTTGTAAGGCCACCCCCTCCTCCTGCTTGGGGTCAGGGGTTCAGCACTGGGCATCATGTATTTTCTCTGGTGTTACCACAATTCTCTGAGAAACTCATTTGCGCCAAAGGAGAGGAGCATTGCTGCATTAATGAGACGTTCACAGATGTACTAGCATCGAAGTCCGCTTCATGCTCGCGATTGCTGAGGGTGCGGGCTGAGGCCTATGTCCTCGTCGCAGTGAAAGTCTGCCATGTTTGGGCGCTCTGATTTCTTTATGGTTCATGTTTTGGGTCGCCCAAGACCCACCTATGTTGTGGGTGCACACAGACTCCCCATAGCCGTGTTTTACCTGTCTGGCACAAAGTCACTGACTGACTTGGGTAGCGTGCAGAGTGCAGATGGCTTTCCCCTTTGCATTGTCGATGAGGTATCCGGCACCCAAACAGAATGACTAGTGTGTGGACACATGGCTTCCCCATTGCTATGTCACTCGCGGCACCTTGGGCCACACAAGGTGTGTGCTAGGACCGAGCCTGACCAAGGGCCTGCTTACATACTTCCCACACAGGCTACAGCGGGTCCTGCATGCTGCCCCAGCCCTGCCCTATCCGTTTCTGTGGTGTTTCCATGACTTTCGGATGTTTTCTGGTTTTTCACAAGTGAAGACCTATCCGGAGCATCGGTCATATACAAAAATGCTCGAATCCCCCATTGACTTCAATGGGGTTCGTTACTCGAAATGAACTCTCGAGCATCACGGGAAGTTCGACTCGAGCAACGAGCACACGAGCATTTTGGTACTCGCTCATCTCTAATAGTTACTTATTATGTAGAGCATTACGTAGTGTGTGAGAGTAATATAACATGTGGAATCTTATGTGGTATATGATAGTGATTAGAGATGAGCGAACGTACTCGGTAAGGCCGATTTCGCAATCGAGCACAACGATTTTCGAGTACTTCACTACTCGGGTGAAAAGATTCGGGGGGCGCCGTGGGTGAGCGGGGGGTAGCAGAGGGGAGTGGGGGGGAGAGGGAGAAAGAGCTCCCCCCTGTTCCGCACTGCTACCCCCCGCTCCACCAAGTCACGCCCGGCGACCCCCGAATCTTTTCACCCGAGTAGTGAAGTACTCAAAAATCACGGTGCTCGATTGCGAAATCGGCCTTACCAAGTACGTTCGCTCATCTCTAATAGTGATATATTAAATGGTATTTGATAGTGATTTATTATGTGGTATATGAAAGTGATATATTATGTGGAGTGTTAGGTGGTGTATAACAATGATATATTACACAGAGAATTATGTGGTGTATGACCGTGATATATTATTTGGAGTGTTATGTTTTTCATGATAGTGATTTATTATGTGCTGTAAAGAGATAAGCGAGCACCAAAATGCTCGGGTGCTCTTTGCTCGAGTCAAACTTTCTGCGATGCTCGAGAGTTCGTTTCGACTAACGAACCCCATTGAAGTCAATGGGCGACTCAAGCATTTTTGTATATGACTAGAGTTGAGTGAACATACTCTGGTGAGCATGATGCTCGTTCGAGTATTCGCGTACTTGATGGTGCTCGTTACTCAAACGAGCATCAAATCGCTTTCGACTCCGCCCCAGCTTTTGGCTCCTCCCCGCTGTCACGTGCCAGTTTTGGCCCCTCCCTGCCGCGACACAGCGCGCGTCATTTGAAAATTTTTGGTCTGGCAGGAAGGGGGGAGAGAGAGAGATGAACCAAGTAAGAAACAAAAAAAAAGCTCGGGACCCTGGGTTCCACATACAAAAATGCTCGAGTCTCCCATTGTAGCCAATGGGGTTCGTTACTCGAGTAGAGCTCTCGAATTTTATGAAAAGCTCGACTCGAATAACGCGGACCCGAGCATTTGAGTGCTCGCTCATCTCTATATATGACCCATGCTCCACTAAGGTTTTCATTTGTGAAAATCTGGAAAACCTACGAAAGTGATGAAAACGACACAGAAATGGATAGGGCAGGCAAAGGGCAACATGCAGGGCTGCATCTCAGGTTCCAAGGTCTCACTATTAAGCCACAGTAGCGGCAAGAGTGACCCCCTAATAATTTTTACTTAGGACAAACCCTCATTAGCAAGGCACACCTTAGCTAAGCACCACACTACTCCAACCAAGCACAATCACTGCCTGCGGGACACACCACTGTCTCTTGTCCTGGGTTACATGCTGCCCAACCCCCCCGCACGACCCTGCGTCCGCAGCGCGCACAAAAGTGTCCCTGCGCAGCCTTCAGCTACCCTCATGCCACACGCTGGCTTCATAGCCACACCACCCTCATGTCTATTTATAAGTGCGTCTGCGATGAGGAGGAACCGGAGGCACACACTGCAGAGGGTTGGCAGGGCCAGGTAGCGACCCTCTGTAAAAGGGGGGGGGGGGGAATAGCCCACAATGCTGTAGAGAATCAATGAGAACTTGACGTTTGATCTTCATTCCAATCCTGTGACACCTCTGTCAGGAGCTGCAAACGTGGGCATAAAGGGCACTGCCAGCCCAGCACTTCTACACATCTCCACAATGCAGCAATACTCTGTGTGGGAAGTATGTGAGCGGGCCCTGGGTCAGCATCTGTCCCAGCAAACACCTTGTGTGGCCCAAGGTGCTGCGAGTGACATACCAATGGGGAATCCATGTGTCCAAACACTACTCATTCTGTTTGGGTGTCGGATAACTCATCGACAACGCAAGGGGTAAACCAGCGACAGACAGGTAAAACACCTCTATGGCAAGTCTGTGTGCACCCACAGCATGGGTGGCTCCCAGGAACCCACCGACAGTACATAAAGAAATCCCATTGCAGTGCCCCGGATAGCTGTGGTAATGTGAGAGAAAATACATGTTGGCTGCGGCCCACACTCCATGCCCTAGTCAGTCTGTTTTTTTTTCATAATGCCAGGCCGGTACAACTCCGCTATGGGATGTCTGTGTGCACCCACATCATGGGTGGTTCCCAGGAACCCACAGACGGTACATAAAGAAATCCCATTGCAGTGCCCCGGATAGCTGAGGTAACGTGAGAGAAAATACATGTTGGCTTCGGCCCACACTCCATGCCCAAGTCAGTCTAGGTTTTTTCATAGTGCCAGGCAGGTACAACTCCGCTATGGGAAGTCTGTGTGCACCCAGAGCATGGGTGGCTCCCAGGAACCCACCAACGGTACATAAAGAAATCCCATTCAGTGCCCCAGATAGCTGAGGTAACGTGAGAGAAAATACATGTTGGCTTCGGCCCACACTCCATGCCCTTGTAAGTCTGTTTTTATTTTTTAAAGTGCCAGGCAGGTACAACACCGCTATGGGAAGTCTGTTTGCACCCACAGCATGGGTGGGTCCTAGTAACCCAGAGAAGGTTCATAAAGAAATCCCATTGCAGTGCCCCGGATAGCTGTGGTAACGTGAGAGAAAAAACATGTTGGCCTCGGCCGACAATCCATGCCCTAGTCAGTCAGGGTTTTTTTTGGGTCCAGATAGGTAGAACACCGTGATGGGAAGACTTAGTGTACCCATAGTATACACAGACCCCTGTAATGTTCCTGTAGCAAAGGTAAAAGCTGATCGCAGTAACAGTTATGTTGTAGAAGTCTAGGGAGACCCCAGTAACATTTCTGTAGTAACAGTATAGACAGACCCCAGTAACATTTCATTAGCAGAAGTATAGGCAGACCCCAGTAACATTTTAGTAGCAGAAGTATACGCAGACCCCATAGTAACATTTGTGTAGCAGCAGTATATGCAGACCTCTGTAACATTTCAGTAGAAGCAGTATAGGCAGAGCCCAGTATTTGTAACATTTCAGTAGTAACAGTATAGACAGACCACAGTAACATTTCTGTAGTAACAGTATAGGCAGACCCCTGTAACATTTGTGTTGCAGCAGTACAGGCAGACCCCCGTAACATTTCAGTAGCAGGAGTATAGGCAGACCCCTTTAACATTTCAGTAGCAGCAGTATAGGCAGAGCCCAGTAACATTTCTGTAGTAACAGTATAGGCAGACCCCAGTAACATTTAGTAGCAGCAGTATAGGCAGACCCCTGTAACATTTACATGGTAGCAGTATAGGTAGACCCCTGTAACATTTCTGTAGCAGCAGTATGGGCAGACCCGTGTAACATTTGTGTAGCAGCAGTATAGGCAGACCTGTGTAACATTTCTGTAGCAGCAGTATAGGCAGACCTGTGTAACATTTCTGTAGCAGCAGTATAAGCAGACTCCTGTAACATTTATGCAGCAGAAACATAGGCAGACCCCAGTACCATTTTTGTAGCAGCAGTATAGGCAGACCCCAGTAACATTTCTGTAGAAGTAAAGGCAGACCCCAGTAACATTTCTGTCGTAACAGTATAGACAGATTCCAGTAACATTTTTGTAGCAGAAGTATCGGCAGACCCCAGTAACATCCTTGTGGCAGCAGTATAGGCAGACCAATGTAAAATTTACGTGGCAGCAGTATAGACAGACCCCTGTAACATTTACGAGGCAGAAGTATACGCAGACCCCAGTAACATCCTTGTGGCAGCAGTATAAACAAATCCCTGTAAAATTTACGTGGCAGCAGTATAGGCAGACCCCAGTAACATTTTTGTAGCAGAAGTATACGCAGACCCCTGTAACATTTCTGTAGTAACAGTATAGACAGATCCCAGTAACATTTCTGTAGCAGAAGTATAGGCAGACGCCTGTAACATTTACGTGGCAGCAGTATAGGCAGACCCCTGTAACATCCTTGTGGCAGCAGTATAGGCAGACCCCTGTAAAATTTACGTAGCAGCAGTATACGTAGACCCTAGTAACATCCTTGTGGCAGCAGTATAGGCAGAACCCTGTAACATTTACGTGGCAGAAGTATAGGCAGACCCCTGCAACATTTAAGTGGCAACAGTATAGGCAGACCCCTGTAACATTCTTGTAGCAGAAGTATACGCAGGCAGACCCCAGTAAAATTTCTGTAGTAATAGTATAGGCCAACCTCTGAAACATTGGGGTACCATGAGCGTAGGCGAAGGCCGGAAAAAATAGTTGGATAAGAGTGTAGGCGTGGGCCCCAAAAATTAGTGTACCAAGAGTACAAGTGTACCTCTGAAAAATGTCTCAATCGAGAGGGCAGGTGAAACCCATAAATATTTTTTGAAAGATACAGCTCACTGTTACTTAATTTGTAACAGAGCCTGTAGGCAGTCCTGTTGAAAAAATTGGTTCATGTTAAAGTATTATTACTTTTGAAACTTTGAAAAATTGTAAAAACATTGGTAGATGAGACTTTTGGGCCGCAGAAAAATTGGCCGTTCAGCGCGATGACATGTTCTTTCTGGAGGAGAAGTAGCAGGAGATGGACTAATGTCAGATACAGATTGACAAAGCTAAATACGCCGTTTTTCTCGTGATAGAGAAGAGTGCTTTTATCTGCGGTTGCTCTCCACCGGTGGAGAAGAGAAGTCTGGGGAAATCCAGGCTTTGTTCATCTTTATGAGTGTAAGCATGGCAGCACTGGCAGTTGACAGGCAGGTACACTTGTCCGTGATGATTCCCCAGCTGCACTAAACACCTTCTCTGATAAGACGCTAGCGGCAGGGCAAGCCAGCATCTCCAGGGCATACAGCGCAAGTTCGTGCCACGTGTCCAGCTTTGACACCCAATAGTTGTATGGAGCAGAGGCATCACAGAGGATGGTGGTACGATTAGCTACGTACTCCCTCAGGAACTTTTTACAGTGCTCCCTCCGACTTAGCCTTGACTGGGGAGTGGTGACGCAGACTTGCTGGGGAGCCATAAAGCTGGTAAAGGCCTTGGAGAGTATTCCCCTGCTGCCTGATCTCCATGCCTCTCCTGCTACTTGGCCCTCGGAACTGCACCTTCTGCCACTAGTGCTGTCAGATGGGAAGTTTACCATCAGTTTGTCCACCAGGGCCCTGTGGTATTGCATCACTCTCGAACCCCTTTCCTCTTCGGGAATGAGAGTGGAAAGGTTCTCCTTATACCGTGGGCTGAGAAGGGTGTACACCCAGTAATCCGTAGTGGCCAGAATGCGTCTAACACGAGGGTCACGAGAAAGGCAGCCTAACATGAAGTCAGCCATGTGTGCCAGGGTACCAGTACGCAACACATCGCTGTCCTCACTAGGAAGATCACTTTCAGGATCCTCTTCCTCCACAGGCCATACACGCTGAACAGATGGGAGGCAAGCAGCATCAGTACCCTCTGCAGTGGGCCCAGCTGTCTCTTCCCCCTCCTCCTCCTGCTCCTCCCCCTCCTCCTCCTCCTCCAAAACGCGCTACGATATAGATATGAGGGTGCTCTGACTATCAAGCGACATACTCTCTTCCCCCATCTCCTGTTCCGACCGCAAAGCGTCAGCCTTTATGCTTTGCAGCGAACTTCTCAGCAGGCATAGCAGAGGAATGGTAACCCTAATGATTGCAGCATCGCCGCTCACCATCTGGCTAGACTCCTCAAAGTTTCCAAGGACCTGGCAGATATCTGCCATCCAGGCCCACTCCTCTGTAAAGAATTGAGGAGGCTGACTCCCACTACGCCGCCCATGTTGGAGTTGGTATTCCACTATTGCTCTACGCTGCTCATACAGCCTGGTCAACATGTACAGCGTAGAATTCCACTGTGTGGGCACGTCGCACAGCAGTTGGTGCTCTGGCAGATTAAACAGATGTTGCAGGGTGGCAGCATCCGTGGTGGACTTGCGGAAATGTGCGCAGACGCGGCGCACCTTGCCGAGGAGGTCTTGACAAGTGCAGGTAGTTTTTCAGAAACCGCTGAACCACCAAATTGAAGACGTGGGCCAGGCATGGCACGTGTGTGAGGCTGCAGAGCCGCCATCAGGTTACGGCCATTGTCACACACGACCATGCCGGGTTGGAGGCTCAGCGGCGAAAGCCAGAGGTCGGTTTGCTCTGTCAGACCCTGCAACAGTTCGGGGGCCATGTGCCTCCTGCCACCTAGGCTGAGGAGTTTCAGCATGTCCTGCTGACGCTTGCCCACAGCTGTGCTGGCGCGCCACTCCGACTGCTGGCGATGTGCTGCTCAGATTTCTTAATTGAGAGGTAAAGGGAGAGGGTTTAGAGGAGGTGGCATAGACCGCCGCAGATACCAGCACCGAGGAAGGACCCGCTATTCTGGGTGTGGGTGGGACGTGTGCGGTCCCAGGCTCTGACTCGGTCCCAGCCTCCACCAAATTCACCAAATGTGCCGTCAGGGAGATATAGTGGCCCTGCCTTCCAGTACTTGTCCACGTGTCCATGGTTAAGTGGACCTTCCCAGTAACCGCATTGGTGAGGGTTCGATTGAGATTGCGGGAGAGGTGCTGGTGTAGGGCTGGGATGGCACACTGGGAAAAATAGTGGCGACTGGGGACCGAGTAGCGTGGGACCGCCGCCGCCATCATGTGTTTGAAAGCCTCCGTTACCACAAGCCTGTGTGGCAGCATCTCCAGGCTGATCAATTTGGCAATGTGCGGGTGCGTGGCGGCGTATTTGCGCTTTTGCTGCAACGCTAGCGACAGCTGGACGCTGCGCTGAGAGACATTGCTGGATGGGGTCGAGGACAGCGGAGGTGAGGGTGTGGGTGCAGGCCAGGAGGCGCTCGTGCCTGTGTCCTGAGAGGGGGGTTGGATCTGAGTGGCAGGTTGGGGCACAGGGGGAGAGGCAGTTGTGCTACCCGGAGACGGTGAACGGCCTTCGTCCCACCTTGTGGGGTGCTTGGCCATCATATGCCTGCGCATGCTGGTGATGGTGAGGCTGGTAGTGGTGACTCCCCGGCTGATCTCGGCGAGACACAGGTTGCACACCACTGTTCGTCGGTCGTCCGCGCTCTCACTGAAAAACATCCACACCTTTGAACACCTAGGCCTCTTGTGGGGGATTAGCGTTTAGGGGCAGTAGCAGCGTGGGCATCCGCGGCCAGAGACAGTGACACCCGGCAACAACGTTCTTTAGTCCAGGCGGTGCCTGGGTTTATTGCAGCAGAAACAAAACCAAAACGGAAATAAACACCTGCTCGTCTGAGCACTCACTATACATGTGCTTGTTCCTGACTACTCACTGCCAGAATACTTCTTGCTTGCTGCACACAGCCAGTCCGGTCCTCAGACCTGTGGAGGTCTCACCACACCCTCCTGGGTGTTGAGGTTAGGGGCTCCACCCTGTCAACCTCGCCTTTGCGCTCTCAGCCCACACGCTGGGCTAGCTGGGCTCCTTTCTCCACAGAGCCCTCTCTCTGGCTCTCAGCCAGACGCTTTCTCTCTGGCTCTCAGCCAGACGCTCTCTCTCAGCTCTCACACCTGCAGGCCCAGGCTTTATAAGGCCTGGTACCAGCCTCACCTGGTACGTGGGAGTGGCCATCCCACCCTTCGCTTTGACCACTCCAGGAAAAGCCGGCCCGAACTATGCAGCTTGGAGCCACTTACAAACTACAACGTGTCAGTAACATAGCCTTACTGACACAGAAATGCTGGCTTCCTCCACCGAGCCCAGGCCGCTCGGTGGCACGTATCCACCCTCCAGCACTTTGTCAGTCACTGTCTCACACTCTGCACGGTGGCTTGGTGCGAGGGAGTGCTTTGGAAAGCAGTTGGGGGATTCTTCGCTCTGGCCCTGCCTCTACCCCTCGCCACCCCACTGCCTCTTCCAACCTCTCCTGCTGTTGCACTTGCCTCCCCCTATGAAGACCTGTCCTCAGTTGGCTTATCAAGCCAGGTGGCGTCAGTCACCTCATCGTCCAGCGGCTCTTCCTCCAAATCCTCTGTGCGCTCCTGCCTTGGACTTACTGCCCTTACTACTACCTCACTGATAGACAACTGTGTTTCATGATCATCGTCCTCTTCACCCACTGAAAGCTCTTGAGACAGTTGCCGGAAGTCCCCAGCCTCATCAACCAGACCCCGGGAACTATCTAAAGGTTGGGCATCGGTCACGACAAACTCCTCAGGTGAGAGAGGAACCATTTTTTTCCAATCAAGGCAGGAGCCCGGGAACAGTTCCTGGGAGTCGGTCTGCTCATCAGAATGTGTAATTTTCATGGAGTGAGGAGGCTGGGAGGAAGAAGGAGCAGCAGCAGGAGGATTCAGAGTTGCAGCACTGGACTGCGTAGGAGACTGGGTGGTCGATACATTGCTGGATGCATTTTATGCCATCCATGACAGGACCTGCTCACACTGCTCTGTAATAAAGGTCTACCACGTGGACCCAAAAATTGTGATATGAAGCTGGGGACCCCAGAAACTTGCCTCTCCCCTAATCCCACAGCAGCCGGCTGGGATTCACCTGGACCAGGAACTCGATCTGTGCCCACACCCTCACTTAGACCTCCGCGTCCTTGCCCTCGTCCACGTCTACATCCTCTAGCCCTACCCCTACCCCTCAGCATGGTGGATTACGAATAGAGCAAACACAGAGCGGTGTAAATACTTATGGAATTATTTGCGTACAGTTGGAGGCTGACAGCGGTATTGTAACGCTAACTCCAGGCAGAAACAAAGAATACAGAAGGCTGCAAACAGGCCTAGCCGTGCAATAGTGATTCACTACAACTCCCACCAGACGCACAGCAAATTTCAGACAGAGCTAGCCATAAGAAGGAGCTTTTATTGTAATTTAAAAAAGAATACAGGCTATATAGCGTGTATTTGACTTTCCTTCTATCGGTGGCTGTCGCCGCACGCTGTGCATCAAGTTGATGGCAGACACAGAGTGGTGTAAATAATTATGGAATTATTTGCGTACAGTTGGAGGCTTACAGCGGTAATATAACGCAAACTGCAGCCAGAAAAAAATTATACGGAAAATTGCAAACAGCCCTAGCTGTGTAATAGTGAAGCACTACAACTCCCACCAGACACACAGTAAATTTCAGACGGTCAGGGGTAGCCCAACGAAGGAGCTTTTATTGTAATTTTTTAGAAAAAGAAACAGGCTATATAGCATGTATTTGACTTTCCCTCTATCGTTGGCTGTCGCCGCGCGCTGTGCATGAAGTTGACGGCAGACAGAGAGCAGTGTAAAAAATTAGGGAATTATTGGCGTACAGTTAGAGGCTGACAGCGGTTATGTAACGCAAACTGCAGCCAGAAAAAAATCATACGGAAGGCTGCAAACAGGCCTAGCTGCTTAATAGTGAAGCACTACAACTTCCAGCAGCCATGCAGTAAAATGCACACGGTCACAGGTAGCCCTAAGAAGGACCGTTGGGGTTCTTGTAGACAGGATTCTACACTACCACTGTCCCTGTATCACCAGCACTGTCCCTATACTCTGTATAATTGACTGCAGACTGAGAACGCTATAGCTGTAATAGCCTGCACAGCCCGAGATGAAAAAAAAACTTTTTGGTGCAAAACTGCTCCCAGCAGCCACAACAGTAATGCACATGGTCAAATGTGGCCCTAAGAAGGACCATTGGGGTTCTTGAGGACAGGATCCTACACTAACACTTTCCCTATCTCGTCAGCAGCACTGTCCCTGATCTCTCCCAGTGCGTGTCTGTGGCGAGCCGTGGGCGGCCCCACTTTAAATACTCGATGGACACTTGATCTCGCCAGCCACTCACTGCAGGGCGGTGGGATAAGGCTAGAACGTCACAGGAGAAAGTTGTAATGCCTTCCCTGCATGTCTATTGGCCAGAAAATGGCGCTAAACATTCAGGGAAGGAAATGGAATTGACTCGAATATCGCGTGGTGCTCGCCTCGAGTAACGAGCATCTCGAATGAGCATCAAGCTCGGGCGAGTACGTTCACTAATCTCTAGTGCTGTATGATAATGATATATTATTGTGTAGTATTATGTAGTGTATGACAATGATATATTACACTGAGTATTATGTGGTGTATGACAGTGATATATTATGTGGAGTTTTATGTGGTGTATGATAGTGATGTATTTATTGGTCTATAATATATATTGTGTGGCGTTTCACTATCATACAGCATAAAATACACCACATAATATATAACTCATACACCATATAATACTACACATAATATATGATAGTCATACATCAAATAATCCAACTAAGGCCGTCTGCAGACGGGCGGAAATTCCCGAAATTTCCGCCCATACACGCCTGCATAGGATTGCATTACAGCACGCAATCCTATGCAGATGGCCGTGGTTTGTCTACGCGAAATCACGCGCAGAAAACAAACCGCGGCATGCTCTTCTTCTGTGTGGGGCTCGCAGAGCCCCGCACAGAAACGTCACTCCCCAGCCGCCGGCATGAAAGAGCTGCAGCTGCGGGAGCGGGTGAGTTCTGCGCTGCTCTCTGCAGGCGCTCAGGTCGGGTCCCGTCTGCGAGAATTCTCGCAGCCGGATCCGACTTGGCCGTCTGCAGGCGGCCTTAGGGAAAAGATCTTCACACTCCTTGAATACGGGCTTAGGTTATAATCAATGACCGGCTGATCTACAATATTGTCAACCTATTTTATTAAACATACAACGCGTTTCGGCATATTATAACACCTTTTTAAAGTATACATTTGTGAAATCAAAGTGAGGCATTTCTATAGAGCCATAGTGTACTCACACTCCGTCCTACATCAGATGCCAATTGTGTGATGTAATTTGGTGGGAGGGGCAGTCTCCTCTGTGCTCAGTCACGTGGGGCGGTAAGTGGAAGGCTACGTGTGTTCTATTCAGAAACCTCATGGTTGAAGCGCAAACGTGCGCTTCACATAAAGAATGAGATGACGTCACGGCTACATATTGGTCGGCCGCGGCAATAGATATAATGATTTCTTATATATTTATGGGTATCTCGTCATGGTCATGGGGTAGGGCAGCTCAGGACATCAAGGTCCGGAGTTTTTTTCATTTAAAAAAGAGACAGTGTATCTCTGTATAAGTTACTAGATGTAAAGGCGACAAGTGGGGCAGGAATGTGTCATAATAAGACAGAGTAATACATCAGAATATTGACACACACTACGGACCTATGGTCCACGCATGTCCTATGTTTTGCAGGTACATGCGTTTGTATGCCTGTAAAACACAGAATGTATTCATGTGAACACACCATAGGGAACCAATGGTTCTAATAGATGCATGGTTTTGTGCACACCTATGTACACGCACATGTACCATCTATGTGTCGTATGAGAGTGATATTATTTGGTGTATGATGATAATATATTATGCACTGTATAATAATGATATATTTGTGTATCAGGGCTCAGTCGGACAAGCAAATTTTTCATGCATAATAGGCGCAAGAAAAAACTTGCGCATCGCGTGTAGAAGAAAATTGGGTGACCGGGTCCATTTGCACTCACTTGTCCTTTCTTTTGCAAGTGTGAATTTAATTTGCATATAAAAAACGAACATGTGACCGCTTCCATTGGAAAGCATCAGTTCTAATAGATGTGAATCAAATTGTGGCCATACATTTGTGAAAAATGTGCTCATCTGATTGAGCCCTCATAGTGATATGTTATGTCATGTATTATTTGGTGTCATGTGGTGCATATATTATGTGGCTCACTATGTGGTGTATAATACTGATATATTATGTGGTGTATAATAGTGATATATTATGTGGAGTATTAATTCATGTATGGTAGTGATTAGAGATGAGCGAGCACCAAAATGCTCAAGTGCTCGTTGCTCGAGTCGAACTTTCCGCGATGCTCGAGAGTTCGTTTCGAGTAACGAACCCCATTGAAGTCAATGGGCAACTCGAGCATTTTTGTATATCACCCATGCTCCGCTAAAGTTTTCATTTGTGAAAATCTGGAAAACCCAAGAAAGTGATGGAAACGACACAGATACGGATAGGGCAGGCGATAGGCAACATGTAGGGCTGCATCTCAGGTTCCCAGGTCCCACTATTAAGCCACAATAGCGGCAAGAGTGCCCCCCCCCCTAACAATTTTTACTTCGGACAAACCTTCATTAGCAAGGCACACCTTAGCTAAGCACCACACTACCTCCAACAAAGCACAAGCACCGCCTGCGTGACACACCGCTGCCTCTTCTCCTGGGTTACATGCTGCCCAACCCCCCCACACGACCCTGCGTCCGCAGCGCACACAAAAGTGTCCCTGCGCAGCCTTCAGCTGCCCTCATACCACACGCTGGCTGCATAGCCACACCACCCTCATGTCTATTTCTCAGTACATCTGCGATGAGGAGGAACCAGAGGCACACACTGCAGAGGGTTGGCAGGGCCAGGCAGCGACCCTCTTTAAAAGGGGCGGGGCGAAATCCCATAATGCTGTACAGAAGCAATGAGAAATCCAATCCTGTGCCACCTCCGTCAGGAGCTGCAAACGTGGGCATAGCAATGGGGAATCCATGTGCCCACACAGTATTCATTTTGTCAAGGTGTCGCATTGCTCAATCGACTTTCACTGCACCCAGGACATAGGCCTCTGCACAAACCCTCAGCAATCGCGGGCCTACAGCGTACTCCAGTGCTAGCGTAGCTGTGAACGTCTCATTAGCGCTGTATTGCTCCTGTAGTTTGTCCCAATGCAGTGCCCCGGATAGTAGAGCTAACGTCAGATGAAATACAGGTGGACTTCGGCCCACACTGCATGCCCCAGTTAGACTGGGGTTTTTATAAGTAGACACAGGCAGGTACAACTCCGTGTGGACCCACAGCATGGGTGGCTCCCTGGAACCCACCGGCGGTACATAAATAAATCCCATTGCAGTGCCCTGCACAGCTGAGGTAACGTTAGATTAAATACAGGTGGGCTTCGGCCCACACTGCATGCCCCAATCAGACTGGGGTTTTTATATGTATACACAGGCAGGTACAACTCCCTAATGTGAAGTCCGTGTGGACCCACAGCATGGGTGGGTCCCAGGAAGCCACCGGCGGTACATACATAAATCCCATTGCAGTGCCCTGCACAGCTGAGGTAATGTCAGATTAAATACAGGTGGGCTTCGGCCCACACTGCATGCCCCAGTCAGACTGGGTTTTTTTTTATAAGTAGACACAGGCAGGTACAACTCCCCTGTGTGAAGTCCCTGTGGACCCACAGCATGGGTGGTTCCCTGAAACCTACCGGCGGTACATAAATAAATCCCATTACAGTGGTCTGCACAGCTGAGGTAACGTCAGATTAAATACAGGTGGGCTTCGGCCCACACTGCATGCCCCAGTCAGACTGGGGTTATTAATAAGTAGACACAGGCAGGTACAACTCCCCTATGTGAAGTCCCTGTGGACCCACAGCATGGGTGGCTCCCTGGAACCCACCGGTGGTACATAAATAAATCCCATTGCAGTGCCCTGCACAGCTGAGGTAATGTCAGCTTTAATGCAGGTGGGCAAAAAATTAATTGGATTACACTGTAGGCGAGGGCCCCCAAAAATTGGTGTACCAACAGTACTAATGTACGTCAGAAAAATTGCCCATGCCCAACCAAGAGGGCAGGTGAAACCCATTAATCGCTTTGGTTAATGTGGCTTAATTTGTAACTAGGCCTGGAGGCAGCCCAGTTAAAATAAAAATTGGTTCAGGTGAAAGTTTCAACGCTTTAATGAGCATTGAAACGTATAAAAATTGGCTCTCTGGAACCCACCGGCGGTACATAAATAAATCCCATTGCCGTGCCCTGCACAGCAGAGCTAACATCAGATAAAATACAGGTGAGCTTCAGCCCACACTGCATGCCCTAGTCAGTCTGGGTTATTTTTTTTGGGGCCATGTACGTGGAACACCGCGATGGGAACACTTAGTGCACCGATAGTATGCACAGACCCCTGTAACACTCCTGTAGCAAAGGTATAAGCTGACCCCATTAACAGTTATGTTGCAGAAGTCTAGGGAGACCCTATTAACACTTCTGTAGTAATAATATAGCCGGACCCCAGTAACATTTCAGTAGCAGCAGTATAGGCAGAGCCCAGTATCAGTTTCATTTCAGTAGTAACTGTATCGGCAGACCCCTGTAACATTTCCGTTACAACAGTATAGGCAGAGCCCAGTATTAGTGGGATTTCAGTAGTAACAGTATAGACAGATAGACAACACCTATGTGGGAAAGCTAGTATTTTCTGAGACAAGAGAGGGGCATTTGATTGCAATGAAAAGGATATTCAAGGTACTGAAAGTCTGCACTCCTCCTCATCTCAAGCTGGAAAAGCTCAAGCTCATTCCTATGGTTTCAGTTGTCCATTTCAAAGTGTTAGCAAATAGCAATCCAAGTTTCCGGCTACTACCACGCATCTTTCTTAGGAATTACCAAAGATAATCACAAGTAAAGGCCTCCTCATCGGTCAGTCCAAAATCATTCAGGGAGTGTGCGGCTGGCATGCTTCCATTAAGGATCGGTATCTGCTGCAACTCTGTCCCTTGTCCTGCAGGGATGCTGCCTTCTATAGTCACCTGTATTCCGACCTCACCTGTACGTTTATCTTCGGACTTAGCAGTACCAAGAAGTTGGAAGCCACCATTGCTCTACCAGTCGGCTGAAAGCTTCAGCTAGGGATAACAGACTACTACCGCGGTTTTATTTAGTTGGTTTTTGGAATGTGGCCAGAATTAAGTGGGCTGTGGTGGTGGGGGGCTTTCTTATTGTGTCGTTTAAGGTGAAATTCTTGGACTGCCGCCAGACGGACCACTGCGAAAGCATTTGCCAAGAATGTTTTCATTGTTGGAGGAGGAGGAGGGGGATGTTTTTGAGGCAGTACATGTCTTGTCCACTTGTCCGTGGTTATATGCATCTTACCAGTAACTGTGTTGGTGGGAAAGTGGTTGCGACTGTGGACCTATTACCGCGGTTTTATTTAGTTGGTTTTCGGAATGTAGCCAGGATTAAGTGGGCCGTGGCGGGGTGGTGGTGGGCTTTCTTATTGTGTCGTTTAAGGTGAAATTCTTGGACTGCCGCCAGACGGACCACTGCAAAAGCATTTGCCAAGAATGTTTTCATTTTGGAGGAGGAGGGGGATGTTTTTGAGGCAATACGTGTCCTGTCCACATGTCCGTGGTTATATGCACCTTCCCAGTTGTCGCGCCTGGGGACCACCATCATCTCTTTGGGAAGCCTCCGTTTCCACAACCCTGCAACATAGCACTAGCAGCAGTATATCAGCAGAGTCCAGAATTAGTAACATTTCAGTGGTAACAGTATGGGCAGACCCCAGTAACATTTCATTTGCAGCAGTATAGACAGACCCCAGTAACATTTCAGTAGTATCAGTAGGGACAGGCCCCAGTAACATTTCAGCTCCAGCAGTGCAGACAGACCCCAGTAACATTTCAGTAGTAGTAACAGAATAGACAGACCCCTTTAACATTTCCGTAGCAGCAGTGTAGGGAAAGCACAGCATTTGTAACATTTCAGTACTTGCAGTATAGACAGACCCCAGTAACATTTACGTAGAAGCAGTATGGACAAAGCAGCAGATTCACATTTCCCTTGCAGCAGTATAGGGAGAGCACAGTATTTGTAACATTTCAGTAGTAGCAGTATAGACAGGCCCCAGTAACATTTACGTAGAAGCAGTATGGACAAAGCAGCAGATTCACATTTCCCTTGCAGCCGTATAGGGAGAGCACAGCATTTGTAACATTTCAGTACTTGCAACATAGACATACCCCAGTACCATGGATTAAGAATCGAGCAGACACTGAGCGGTGTAAAATTTTTTGTGAATTATTGCCGCGCAGTTGGTGGCTGACAGCGGTTATACAATGCAAAATGAAGCCAGAGATAAATTATAAGGAAGGATGCAAGCAGGACTAGCTGTGCAGTATGCAGTTGTGATGCACCTGAAGTCCCACAGGCCACGCAGTAATGTGCACTGGGTTACAAGCAGCTGTAAAAAGGATTTCTTTTTTAAAATAGTTTTTTCCAATGCAATGCAGGCAATGGAGCGTGTATTGGACTCTCCCTCTATGGCTGTCTGGCACCGTACACTGCGCCGGCAACCGACTGGTAACACAGAGCGGTGAAAACAATTAGTGCTTTCTTGGCATGCACTTGGAGGCAGAGAGCGCTTACGTTACACTAACTGCCCCCAGCAAAAAATGTAACTGAAGGCTGAACTCAGGCCTTGCTGTGCAATGCTGAGGTACTACAACTCCCAGCAACCACGGAGTTAAATGCACAGGTAGCCCTAAGAAGGAGCATTGGGATTGTTGTAGACAGGATTCCACACTACCACTGTCCCTGCCTCTCCAATACTTCCCCTATACTACGTAGTACAGACTGCAGCCTGAGAACACTATAGCTGTAATGGGGCTGCACGCCCGATATACAAAAAAAAAAAAAAAGGGCAAAACTGCTTCAAGCAGCCACAACAGTAGTGCACTAGGTGAGCTGTGGCCCTAAGAAGGACCGTTGGGGTTCTTGTAGAGGCTAACACTATCCCTATACCAGCAGCAGCAGCACTCTCCCTAATCTCTGCCAGCGTGCATCTGTGGCGAGCCGCGGGCGGCGCCACTTTATATACTCGGCGGTCACTTGATCTCTCCAGCCACTCACTGCAGGGGGGTGGGATAGGGCTGGAACGTCACAGGAGGAAGTTGTAATGCCTTCTCTGCGTTTCTATTGGACAGAAAAAGGCGCAAATTTTTCAGGGAAGGAAATAGAACTGACTCGAACACCGCGTGGTGCTCGTCTCGAGTAACGAGCATCTTGAACACCCTAAAACTCGAACGAGCATCAAGTGATATATTTTCGCTCGTAGTGATATATTTTCTTATACATTTAACAACAATACTTGCTGCACACAATAGTTCATTTTCTGATGACACATTTCCTTCATGATTCTTCCTTATTTGCATGTTATTCCTGTTTGAATCTTATAGAGATATTGTGAAATGTTGGACTAAAGTTCACTTCTTTATCTTACAGTCACCTATAAAGGTCGTTTTCGGATTAAAGGCAAGGTAAATTGGCCAATACACATATGTATTGTATTTTTTATGGTGTACTGGTTTTAAGCTATTGTATTTATTGCTATCCTAGTTACACCATTAATATAATTTTATTCTATTGTTTAAGTCCTGCTCCTGCAGTCCAGATACTCCTTTTCTCCCACAATATATACATGTTTTTAACTACTATTTTGTTTTGTAATAAAGTTCATCTATTTTAATTACTCTAAGCTCTATATGTGGATCCATTTTTGTGTTCTCATAGCAATACAGTAGAGTGTTTTGCAATTGTGCCTATTTTTTGGTTAACCCAAGAAGGAGCTACAACCTCCTGTCTGGGGGTATATTTGAATAAAAAGCGGTGTTACCTTTAAGTGTACAAAGTGAGGAGAGTGGGAGGGGGGGCACATTCTGCAGAGGGACATCAGTACATGCAGTCTGAGGAGAATCCAACGCTCCTCTGTGTATACATATTTTATTCCTCTCTTTCTCTGAAGTGACCACAACTTCATAACATTTTTCGTGCAAACAGGTAAGCATCAGTACCAAATTAACTTGGGCGGAGTCGGGTGTATGAGCTAGTGTGAATAGTTTTGTAGGAAGTTATGAATATTCAGGGATGAGGCGACACTTAAGTTTGTTCTTTGTGTGATTGCTATAAATACTCCTGACTGTTAGATGACTGAAGGAATTTTAGTAGATTGCACAAATGCCGTGTGACTTGTAATTCTTCCAGCAGCTCCAACACTAAAAATCAATTTGGAACAGCAAGAATAAACATATAGCGATCCATATAAAGGTAATTTTCAGATTAAAGGCAAGGTAAACTGGCCAATACAAATATGTATTGTATTTTTTATGGTGCTTAACTCACCCCAGTGATATATTATGTGTATATTATGTGGGGTATGACAATCATATATTATCTGGAGTATTATGTGGTGTATGATAATTATATATTTTGTGGTGTATGATAGTTATATATTGATATATTATGAGGGGTGTATGATAGTGATATATTATGTGGTGTATGATAATTATATATAATGTCGTGTATGATAGGGATATATGATGTGGTGTATGATAGGGATATATGATGTGGTGTATGATAGTGATATATTATGTAGTGTATTATGTGGTGTATGATAGTGATATATTGTGTGGTGTATGATAGTGATATATTGTGTGGTGCATGATAGTGATACATTGTGTGGTGTATGATAATGATATATTATGTTGTGTATTAAGTGGTGCATCATAGTGTGATCTATTTAGAGGTATATGATAATGATATATTATGTGGTGCATTACGTGCTGTACGATATTATGTGTATTTTGTGGTGTATTATGTAATGTATGATAGTGATATATTATGTGGTGTGGTGTATGGAAGTAGTGTGTTATGTAGATAGTAGTATATTATGTAGTGTATAATAGTGATACATTATGTGTAGTATCATGGGGTATATGATACATAGTGATTAGAGATGAGCGAACACCAAAACGTTCGGGTGTTTGTTATTCGGAACGAACTTCCCGCGATGCTCGAGGGTTCGTTTCGAACAACGAACCCCATTGAAGTCAATGGGCGACCAGAGCATTTTTGTATTTCGCCGATGCTCGCTAAGGTTTTCATGTGTGAAAATCTGGGCAATTCAAGAAAGTGATGGGAATGACACAGAAACGGATAGGGCAGGCGAGGGGCTACATGTTGGGCTGCATCTCAAGTTCACAGGTCCCACTATTAAGCCACAATACCGGCAAGAGTGGGCCCCCCCCCCCTCCCAACAACTTTTACTTCTGAAAAGCCCTCATTAGCATGGCATACCTTTGCTAAGCACCACACTAGCTACAACAAAGCACAATCACTGCCTGGATGACACTCCGCTGCCACTTCTCCTGGGTTACATGCTGCCCAACCGCCCCCCCTCCCCCCCACAGCGCACACCAAAGTGTCCCTGCGCAGCCTTCAGCTGCCCTCATGCCACGCCACACTCATGTCTATTTAGAAGTGTGTCTGCCATGAGGAGGAACCGCAGGCACACACTGCAGAGGGTTGGCATGGCTAGGCAGCGGCCCTCTTTAAAAGGGGCGGGGCGATAGCCCACAATGCTGTACAGAAGCAATGAGAAATAGAATCCTGTGCCACCGCCATCAGGAGCTGCACACGTGGGCATAGCAATGGGGAACCTATGTGCCACACACTATTCATTCTGTCAAGGTGTCTGCATGCCCCAGTCAGACTGGTAATATGTACCTTAACAGTAACCGCGTTGGTGGTAATGTGGTGGTGACTGAGGACCTAGTAGCACGGTTGTATTTTGTTGGTTTTCGGAATGCGGCCAGGATTAAGTGGGCCGTGGCGGGGGGATGGTGTGGGGGCTCTCGTTGTGTCGGTAAAGGTGAAATTCTTGGACTGCCACCAGACGAACCAATGCAAAGACATTTGCCAAGAATGTTTTCCCTGTTGGAGGAGGAGGGGGATGTTTTTGAGGCACTACGTGTCCTCTCCACGTGTCCGTGGTTATATGCACCTTTACAGTAACCGCGTTGGTGGTAATGTGGTGGTGACTGCGGACCTAGTAGCACGGTTGTATTTTGTTGGTTTTCGGAATGCGGCCAGGATTAAGTGGGCCGTGGCGGGGGGATGGTGTGGGGGCTCTCGTTGTGTCGGTAAAGGTGAAATTCTTGGACTGCCACCAGACGAACCAATGCAAAGACATTTGCCAAGAATGTTTTCCCTGTTGGAGGAGGAGGGGGATGTTTTTGAGGCACTACGTGTCCTCTCCACGTGTCCGTGGTTATATGCACCTTTACAGTAACCGCGTTGGTGGGAAATGGCCTCGCCGCCATCATGTCTTTGGGAAGCCTCTGTTTCCACACCCCAGAGACATACCATTAGCAGCGGTATAGGCAGAGGCCAGAATTCGTAACATTTCAGCCGTAGCATTAGGACAGGCCCCACTAACATATCGCTAGCAGCAGTATAGCGGGAGCGCAGTCTTCGTTCCATGTCAGCAATAGTAGCACTCAAGACAGGCCCCACTAACATATCACTAGCAGCAGTATAGCGGGAGCGCAGTCTTCGTTCCATGTCAGCAATAGTAGCACTCAAGACAGGCCCCAGTAACAATTCCGAAGCAGCAGTATAGCGGGAGCGCAGTCTTCGTTCCATGTCAGCAATAGTAGCACTCAAGACAGGCTCCAGTAACAATTCCAAAGCAGCAGTATAGCGGGAGCGCAGTCTTCGTTCCATGTCAGCAAAAGTAGCACTCAAGACAGGCCCCAGTAACAATTCCGAAGCAGCAGTATAGCGGGAGCGCAGTCTTCGTTCCATGTCAGCAATAGTAGCACTCAAGACAGGCCCCAGTAACAATTCCGAAGCAGCAGTATAGCGGGAGCGCAGTCTTCGTTCCATGTCAGCAATAGTAGCACTCAAGACAGGCCCCAGTAACAATTCCGAAGCAGCAGTATAGCGGGAGCGCAGTCTTAGTTCCATTTCAGTAGCCTTAGTATAGCCAAGGCCCAAGTTACATTTATGTAGCTAAAGTGTAGGCCAACCCCACACACCTTTCTGTACCATGAGTGCAGGCGAAGAACATACAAATTGCTATGATTACACTGTAGGTGAGGGCCCCAAAAATTTGGTGTACCAACAGTACTAATGTACCTCAGTAAAAATTGGCCATGCCCAACCAAGATGGCAGGTGAATCGCTTTGGTTAATGTGGCTTAAGTGGTAACTAGGCCTGGAGGCAGCCCAGTGTAACGAAAAATTGGTTCAAGTTAAAGTTCCAACGCTTTTAAGCGCATTGAAACTTATAAAAATTGTTCAGAAAAATTATTTGAGTGAGCCTTGTGGCCCTAAGAAAAATTGCCCGTTCAGCGTGATTACGTGAGGTTTCAGGAGGAGGAGCAGGAGGAGGAGGAGGAATATTAGACACAGATTGATGAAGCAGAAATGTCCCCGTTTTGGATGGTGAGAGAGAACGTAGCTTCCATCCGCGGGTGCAGCCTACGTATTGCTTACGTATTGCTGCTGTCCGCTGGTGGAGAACAGAAGTCTGGGGAAATCCAGCCTTTGTTCATCTTGATGAGTGTTAGCCTGTCGGCACTGTCGGTTGACAAGCGGCTACGCTTATCGGTGATGATTCCCCCAGCCGCACTAAACACCCTCTCCGACAAGACGCTAGCCGCAGGACAAGCAAGCACCTCCAGGGCATACAGCGCTAGTTCAGGCCACGTGTCCAGCTTCGACACCCAGTAGTTGTAGGGGGCAGAGGCGTCACCAAGGATGGTCGTGCGATCCGCTACGTACTCCCTCACCATCCTTTTACAGTGCTCCCGCCGACTCAGCCGTGACTGGGGAGCGGTGACACAGTCTTGGTGGGGAGCCATAAAGCTGGCCAGGCCCTTAAAGACTGTTGCACTGCCTGGGATGTACATGCTGCTCGATCTACGCACATCCCCTGCTACCTTGCCCTCGGTACTGCGCCTTCTGCCACTAGCGCTGTCGGCTGGGAATTTTACCATCAGCTTGTCCGCAAGGGTCCTGTGGTATAGCAACACTCTCGAACCCCTTTCCTCTTCGGGAATCAGAGTGGGCAGGTTCTCCTTATACCGTGGATCGAGCAGTGTGTACACCCAGTAATCCGTCGTGGCCAGAATGCGTGCAACGCGAGGGTCACGAGAAAGGCATCCTAACATGAAGTCAGCCATGTGTGCCAGGGTACCTGTACGCAACACATGGCTGTCTTCACTAGGAAGATCACTTTCAGGATCCGCCTCCTCCTCAGGCCATACACGCTGAAAGGATGACAGGCAATCAGCCGGTGTACCGTCAGCAGCGGCCCAAGCTGTCTCTTCCCCCTCCTCCTCATCCTCCTCATGCTCCTCCTCCTCCTCCTCCTGTACGCGCTGAGAAATAGACAGGAGGGTGCCCTGACTATCCAGCGGCATACTGTCTTCCCCCGCCCCCGTTTCCGAGCGCAAAGCAGCTGCCTTTATGGTTTGCAGGGAATTTCTCAAGATGCATAGCAGAGGAATGGTGACGCTAATGATTGTAGCATCGCCGCTCACCACCTGGGTAGACTCCTCAAAATTACCAAGGACATGGCAGATGTCTGCCAACCAGGCCCACTCTTCTGAAAGGAATTGAGGAGGCTGACTCCCACTGCGTCGCCCATGTTGGAGTTGGTATTCGACTATAGCTCTACATTGTTCATAGAGCCTGGCCAACATGTGGAGCGTAGAGTTCCACCGTGTGGGCACGTCGCACAGCAGTCGGTGCACTGGCAGCTTAAAGTGATGTTGCAGGGTGCGCAGGGTGGCAGCGTCCGTGTGGGACTTGCGAAAATGTGCGCAGAGCCGGCGCGCCTTTACGAGCAGGTCGGACAAGCGTGGGTAGCTTTTCAGAAAGCGCTGAACCACCAAATTAAAGACGTGGGCCAGGCATGGCACGTGCGTGAGGCTGCCGAGCTGCAGAGCCGCCACCAGGTTACGGCTGTTGTCACACACGACCATGCCCGGTTGGAGGCTCAGCGGCGCAAGCCAGCGGTCGGTCTGCTGTGTCAGACCCTGCAGCAGTTCGTGGGCCGTGTGCCTCTTATCGCCTAAGCTGAGTAGTTTCAGCACGGCCTGCTGACGCTTGCCCACCGCTGTGCTGCCACACCGCGCGACACCGACTGCTGGCGACATGCTGCTGCTAACACATCTTGATTGCGAGACAGAGGAGGAGGAGGAGGAGGAGGAGGAGGGTGCTTTAGTGGAGGAAGCATACACCTCCGCAGATACCACCACAGAGCTGGGGCCCGCAATTCTGGGGGTGGGTAGGACGTGAGCGGTCCCGGGCTCTGACTCTGTCCCAGCCTCCACTAAATTCACCCAATGTGCCGTCAGGGAGATGTAGTGGCCCTGCCCGCCTGTGCTTGTCCACGTGTCCGTAGTTAAGTGGACCGTGGCAGTAACCGCATTGGTGAGGGCGCGTACAATGTTGCGGGAGACGTGGTCGTGCAGGGCTGGGACGGCACATCGGGAAAAGTAGTGGCGACTGGGAACTGAGTAGCGCGGGGCCGCCGCCTCCATGATACTTTTGAAGGACTCCGTTTCCACAACCCTATACGGCAGCATCTCAAGGCTGATGAATTTTGCTATGCGGACGGTTAACGTTTGAGCGTGCGGGTGCGTGGCGGCGTACTTGCGCTTGCGCTCCAACAGTTGCGCAAGCGACGGCTGGACGCTGCGCTGAGCTACACTGCTGGATGGGGCCAAAGACAGCGGAGGTGAGGGTGTGGGTGCAGGCCAGGAGACGGTAGTGCCTGTGTCCTGAGAGGGGGGTTGCATCTCAGTGGCAGGTTGGGGCACAGGGGGAGAGGCAGGGGTGCAAACCGGAGGCGCTGAACGGCCTTCGTCCCACCTTGCGGGGTGCTTGGCCATCATATGTCTGCGCATGGTGGTGGTGGTGAGGCTGTTGGTGTTGGCTCCCCGGCTGAGCTTTGCGCGACAAAGGTTGCACACCACTGTTCGTCGGTCGTCAGGCGTCTCTGTGAAAAACTGCCAGACCTTAGAGCACCTCGGCCTCTGCAGGGTGGCATGGCACGAGGGGGCCCTTTGGGAAACAGTTGGTGGATTATTCGGTCTGGCCCTGCCTCTACCCCTGGCCACCGCACTGCCTCTTGCAACCTGCCCTGCTGATGCCCTTGACTCCCCCTCTGAAGACCTGTCCTCCTGAGTAAGCGTTGCACACCAGGTGGGGTCAGTCACCTCATCGTCCTGCTGCTCTTCCTCCGAATCCTCTGTGCGCTGCTCCCTCACTGCAAGACAACTGTGTCTGATCGTCATCGTCCTCCTCACCCACAGAAAGTTGTTGAGACAGTTGGCGGAAGTCCCCAGCCTCTTCCCCCGGACCCCGGGAACTTTCGAATGGTTGGGCATCAGTGACGATAAACTCCTCTTGTGGGAGAGGAACTGCTGCTGCCCAATCTAAGCAGGGGCCCGAGAACAGTTCCTGGGAGTGCTCCCGCTCCTGAGCAGGTGTTATTGTAGTGGAGTGAGGAGGCTGGGAGGAAGGAGGAGCAGCAGACAGAGGATTCGGCCTAGACATCCTCTAGGCCTACCCCTACCCCTCAGCATGCTGTATTACCAGTGATTTGATTTCACAGGCAGGAAATAAATTGGCGCACGACTGCAGGCCAAATATAATTTTTTCCCTTTTTTGAAAACGAAAGGCCCCACTGCCTCTAGTGAATGAATAATCTAAGTTTAATAACTGTGCTGTGTCCCTGCTATTGTGTCACAGAACGTGAGGGTAGCAGAGTTATTAACTGTGGCAGAGCAGGTATTTTTTTTCCCAATTAAGGAAAGCAAATGGCGAAGCCAGGAGTAAAACGTAGCTGGGTGCGTATGATTTTTAAAGGTGTCACACGCAGCCGACACGTGTCCACCGCCCTTAGGACGGACAGAGGCCGGACAAATAGAATTATTTTCCGTTTTTTGGCACCAAAAGGCAGCACTGCGTATATTCTATGAACATGAGAAGTTTAATAACTGTGCTGTGTCCCTGCTAATGTGTCACAGAACGTGAGGGTAGCAGAGTTATTAACTGTGGCAGAGCAGGTATTTTTTTTCCCAATTAAGGAAAGCAAATGGCGAAGCCAGGAGTAAAACGTAGCTGGGTGCGTATGATTTTTAAAGGTGTCACACGCAGCCGACACGTGTCCACCGCCCTTAGGACGGACAGAGGCCGGACAAATAGAATTATTTTCCGTTTTTTGGCACCAAAAGGCAGCACTGCGTATATTCTATGAACATGAGAAGTTTAATAACTGTGCTGTGTCCCTGCTAATGTGTCACAGAACGTGAGGGTAGCAGAGTTATTAACTGTGGCAGAGCAGGTATTTTTTTTCCCAATTAAGGAAAGCAAATGGCGAAGCCAGGAGTAAAACGTAGCTGGGTGCGTATGATTTTTAAAGGTGTCACCCGCAGCCGACACGTGTCCACCGCCCTTAGGACGGACAGAGGCCGGACAAATAGAATTATTTTCCGTTTTTTGGCACCAAAAGGCAGCACTGCGTATATTCTATGAACATGAGAAGTTTAATAACTGTGCTGTGTCCCTGCTAATGTGTCACAGAACGTGAGGGTAGCAGAGTTATTAACTGTGGCAGAGCAGGTATTTTTTTTCCCAATTAAGGAAAGCAAATGGCGAAGCCAGGAGTAAAACGTAGCTGGGTGCGTATGATTTTTAAAGGTGTCACACGCAGCCGACACGTGTCCACCGCCCTTAGGACGGACAGAGGCCGGACAAATAGAATTATTTTCCGTTTTTTGGCACCAAAAGGCAGCACTGCGTATATTCTATGAACATGAGAAGTTTAATAACTGTGCTGTGTCCCTGCTAATGTGTCACAGAACGTGAGGGTAGCAGAGTTATTAACTGTGGCAGAGCAGGTATTTTTTTTCCCAATTAAGGAAAGCAAATGGCGAAGCCAGGAGTAAAACGTAGCTGGGTGCGTATGATTTTTAAAGGTGTCACACGCAGCCGACACGTGTCCACCGCCCTTAGGACGGACAGAGGCCGGACAAATAGAATTATTTTCACTTGTTTTACAAGCAAAAGGCAGCACTGCGTATATTCTATGAATAATAACTGTGTTGTGGCCCTGCCTATACAATTCTTTCCCTGCAGTATCAATGGAGGGTGCAATGCTCTGCAGAAGCGATTTTGAGAAGCAAAAAAAATGCAGCACAGCTAACAGCAGCCTGGACAGTACTGCACACGGATAAATATGGCCCTAGAAAGGACCGTTGAGGTTCTTGAAGGCTACACTCACTCCTAACACTCTCCCTGCCTATGCAGCACTTCTGTCCCTAATGCCAGGTGCAACGGTCTGCAGAGGCGATTTTGAGAAAAAAAAAATTGCCACTGCTAACAGCAGCCAACACACAGCTATCAGTGGCCCTAATAAGGACCTTTGGGGGGTCTTGAAGCCTACACTAACTACCAATTCTTTCCCTACAGCAGCTCCGGTACAAACAGCACTGTCCCTCATCTAACTCACACGGCATCTGAGGCGAACCGCGGGAGGGGCCGACTTTTATGTTCGGGTGACACCTGATCTTCCCAGCCACTCACAGCAGGGGGGTGGTATAGGGCTTGAACGTCACAGGGGGAAGTTGTAATGCCTTCCCTGTCTTTCAATTGGCCAGAAAAGCGCGCTAACGTCTCAGGGAAGGAAGTGAAAATAACCAGAACACCGCATGGTGTTCGTTACGAATAACGAACATCCCGAACACCCTAATATTCGCACGAATATCAAGCTCGGAAGAACACGTTCGCTCATCTCTAATAGTGATACATTATCAACTAATTAAAACCAGAAAGTGAAACATTTTTATTGTTCTAATCTGTTTTTATTTTGTGATTGTAGATTTTTTACTCTGTTGTCTGTGCATGACCATGGGGGCCTCAGCAGAAGTAAACCCAAATTATAGAGATACTATACAGCAGCCTCATGGGTCATAGGAGACAATGGACTAGAGAGGACCCATTGACTTTTATAGGAGAGTGTTCTGGGCATGCTCTATGACATGTGTAGGTGTACAGGGAGGGAGAGGAGGTGAGCTGTGACCATCATCCATCGTGAATGGTGGATCATGTGTAATCTATATTTAGGTGTTGTCTTTCCTTATAATCCTGTCTGTGATGATACTGAGAGGACTGCTGAGAGGTTTTCTCTACAGAACAGGAAGTATCAGACTACTACGCTGAGTGGTCAGTGTGAAAATTGCTGAATTTTAAGATTAAAAAAAAAATACAGATTGTGACATTGAAAATTTAAAAAAAGCAAAAAATTCTTAGAAATATAACATACTTGCACACAATAGTTCATTTTCTTGCACCACATTTCCTTCATGATTCTTCTTTTTTGCATTTTATTCCTGTTTGAATCTTCTAGAAATATTGTGAAATGTTGACTAAAGTTGACTTCTTCTTACAGTCACCTATAAAGGTCGTTTTCGGATTGAAGGAAAGGTAAATTGGCCAATACAAATACCGTATATACCGGCGTATAAGACGACTTTTGAACCCCGAAAAATCTGCTCTGCAGTCGGGGGTCGTCTTATGCGCCGGTAATACAAAAAAAAAAAGTGTAAAAAAAAAAAATTTTATTACTCACCTCCCACGGCGTTCTGTCGCGCTCCGGCAGGATGTCGCTCGCTCCGGCAGGCTGTCGCTCGCTCCTCGTCCCCGCCGCAGCATAGCTTTCTGAATGCGGGGCTTGAAATCCCCGCTTCCAGAAAGCTAATACACACGCCGGCAGCCATGACAGCATTGAATGGCTGTGATTGACTAAAGCACACTTGGCTTCAGCCAATCACACTATTCAATGACATCATTGAATGGCTGTGATTGGCTGAAGGCGCACGTGTTAGCAATCACACCCATTCAATCATGTCATTGAATAGTGTGATTGGCTGAAGCCACGTGTGCTTTAGCCAATCACAGCCATTCAATGATGTCATGGCTGCCGGCGTGTGTATTAGCTTTCTGGAAGCGGGGATTTCAAGCCCCACATTCAGAAAGCTATGCTGCGGCGGGGACGAGGAGCGAGCGACAGCCTGCCGGAGCGAGCGACATCCTGCCGGAGCGCGACAGAACGCCGTGGGAGGTGAGTAATAAAATTTTTTTTTTTTTCTCCACTGAATACCGGCGTATAAGGTGACAGTTGGGGGGTCGTCTTATACGCCCCGTCGCCTTATACGCCGGTATATACGGTATGTATTTTTTTATGCTGTTTTTAATATCATGTAGAAATCTATTAATGCATTCAGCTCACCGCAGTGCATGTTGACCTTGATCCAGAGATATTGATGGATAAAGGAAAAGAAACAACAAGCCAGCAAGGAAATGTGGCCTCTGCGCATGAGGGACACAGAAAAGCAAAACTTCTCGCATCCCCAGACATCTCATGAACAAGAACTGACACTAACAGCTTGAAACGCGTAAACTTCCAGGATGTAATAACATGAATCAAACTAGTGTTTCTTAGAGTATACACAGAAGAGTGCAGGAAGTTTTACTTTTCTTTCTCCTTCATCGACTATTATCCTTAAGTCCCAGCATGGTCCCAGTGCTAGATGCCATTATTGTATGTGCTGCATCTGATGGTGCTGCACAATACTGCATGCAGGGTCATGGCCAACATTGGCTTGTCACACTGAGCCCTCAATTGGCCACAATTTTTGCCTGTTGTACCCACAGGCCTCATCTGCTTTTGTGTCAATTCTCTACCTGGATAATTATTATGAAAGTGGTGAATGAGGCACAGAACTACTAGCCCTAATGAGATCAGAGCTGTTTAATTACAGGGCAATTGGTGCACTTGCACCAGGACTCCCGCTATTGGCTAGCTGGGCCAATTAAAACCGTGTTTGTGTTCCCTGGACATGGGCATGGCTTAAAACCTGGAAGAGACTGAGTGATGCATAAAAGGCAGTCGGTCTGATTATTTTTATAAGTTCTTGACAACCAGGTCTTGTATACATTGCGGCACACATGACATCCCGCCGGTGTGCATCCACAGTCCTGCTGCCTTGCACCCTTCTCTCCATCAATTGGCTGAGCCAATTCATAAATCTCACCTCCACATCGCGATGGCTCTGACTGGTTGTTTGAGCACTGTTCAGCCAATCAATGCCTTGCTCGATGAGCCAATCACAGCCGCTGTATTGGTTCATCGAGCGCTACATTGATTGGCTGAGCAGCTCTTGAAGAACTAATATGAGCCATCGTTTCGCGGAGGTGGAATTTACGAATCCCATAACCAGGAAGTGATCTTGTATCGGCGGCCTAGGACTGCAGGAACTGCGCTGGAGCTCTGGAAAGCAGCAGGAGGGACCTTGACTGAGCCTGCTAGATAATGTATTCCTTTTTATGTAATGCAGCTCGGATTTATATTTGGGATAGGGCTTATATTTCAAGCCTCTCCGAACATTCAGAAAAATCAGGCTAGGGCTTATTTTGGGGGAAAGCGCTGCAGTTCATAAGATAAGCCTCCTTGATGATGTGGTGGGCAAAAAAAGAGAGGAGCCATGCCATGTGACCTGGTGTCAGAACTGAAAACTCCAACACAGCAGGTATGTGTACATATTTAATGTCCCTGGACAACCCCTTTAAGTTATATATAGGACTTTAATATTATTAAAACAAAAAAATTGTATTGAGTCACCAGACACACATTTAATTTCAATATTTTTTTTCCCAGAAAAATGAAAACCCTTTCCATCTTGTTTGTTCTTCTATCTGGATGTTTTGCACTGACAGGTCAGTGTATATGCTATGATAGTCATTGTGTAAGCCATAAAGTGCTTGGCGAGGGGGTGCAGCCATAATACAGTAACCACAGCAGAGCCACTTCAGTACAGCGATGGTGATCCTGACGCTATATATCTCCACTTACATCATTCTAGATCCATGTTATAACATTGTCATTTTACTCAAAAATGGCCATAAAGTCTAGAGGTGAAGACCTTTGCAGCTTCTCTATGATTCCCACCGCATTGGCTAGCAAAGCACTCCACCAGAGCTATGTAGTAGATAGCATTGGTGCTAGCATTCATTGCCAAAGGGTAAGACAATTTCAGGCCCCAAGGTCTTACAAGATTGAAGATGCTGAAGAGGATTTTCACCCAAAAATGAAAAAAAAAAGTCAAATGTATAAATGAGAAGAACTTCTTATATGATATTGTCATCTTCTGCTCGGTCCAATCTGATCCATCCGTGTAGTCTATACCTTGTAATGTCCAGTTCTCTGTGACTTGTTATTATGTATCTAAAGTCTAGTTATGCAGTCTTAATCAACCATATAGAGTCTAGTCTCTGGTCATCTTATAGTCTAGTGTCTATCAACTCCTATTAAAACTGTTATTAGGCCCTTCATGACCATCAAAAGTAAATATACATTGGGCGGCAATGAAGAGTTCATGAAGCAGGCTCGGGAGCTGAGTCCACTCCATATTCTGCGGCTACCGGCTGTTTCTGACAGCCGCTGGTAATTGGCGCAATCCAAGTTAATTCTGATTGCAGCAGATAACTGTTTAGGTACTGCAGTCAAAACTGGCAGCTCATTTAAAAGTCAGAAGCTCCCAGGGCTGCCATGCATAGATGCCTATCAAACCCTGCCCCTAGTGAGACTTGATAGGCAACATCAAAAATTGCTATATACTGTAATACTGTGGTATTGCAGTATATAGTACAGCAATCAACAATCGCAAGTTCAAGTCTCCTTTAGGGACCCAACAAGTATTAAAACATTTAAAAATTATTTTTTTTAGGTTCAAAAAGATTTTTATTAAACATTTTCCAACATACATTTTAATAAAACAGAAATAACAAAAACTATGGGATAAGAAGGGATAAAACAGGGTAATCGTGAGCATTACTCAAAATTATAATTTCTACAGTAGTGAATATATGGGACAAAGCAAGACTAACTTCACATAGCTTATCACAGCCCATCAAAGCCATAGTCTCGGGGCTAACAGTAAAACTAAATGTTAAAAGTTCCCCAAAAAGTCCCACTTTCCTTATAAAATTGAAACAATTTAAAAAAATATATACATATTTGGTTTCACCATGTTTGTAGAAAGTCTGAACTATTAAAAAATCACAATATTTAACCCACACAGTGAAAGGTGTAAAAAAGGACAAAATATTTAAATAAAAAAGCAATATGTTTCCCAAAATAAAAAGTACTAATAATAACTGCAGCTCACTTTGCAAAAACAAGCCCTCACACAGCCCATTTAATGAAAAAATAAAAAGTTCTGGTTCTCAAAATATAGCAAAGGAGAACAAATTTTGTTTAAGGAAAAAATGTATTTAGTTTTTAAAGATAGAAAATCATAAAAACAATATCAATTTGGTATCACCCCAATCGCACTGACCCATAGAAAAAGGTCATATGTCATTGATACATTGATACTGTATTGTGGACGCCGTAAAAGCTAACCCCCCCCCCCCCCCCCAAAAAAAAATCTTTATTTGTATAGCGCCAACTTATTCTGCAGCGCTTTCAAGAATGGGATAAATGCAAACAATACAACAATTACAATGTGAGGTACACCTAATTTGAAACTAATGGGATGGGGGTGGTACAGGAGGTACAAGGGGTGGGCAAGCAAGGCATGGGGAACACAGGCAGTAGGGGATTTCAAGTGGAAATCAGTTAGTAGAAAGCAAATGGGGTGGGGCGGTAAGGAGGTGCAGGGGTAGAGGTCATATGTGATAGGCAGGGTGGAAGGTGTGGGGAGATATAGAGATGAGCAGGGGACTAGGTCAGGGGATTTGGTATGCTTCCCTGAAGAGGTGCGTTTTTAGGGTGCGTCTGAAATTTTGTGCATCGGGAATTGTCTGGATGCCTTGGGGTAGAGCGTTCCAGAGGATGCGCGCTGCTCTGGTGAATTCCTGAAGGCGAGCATATGAGGTTCGTATTACAGGGGTGTTTAGTCTGAGTGCGTTAGTGGATCAGAGTCGGCGGGTTTTGTGCTGTACAGACAGGAGGGGGGCGATGTATGGTGGCACGGCACCATGGAGAGCTTTGTGGGTGAGGAGTTTAAATTTAGTTCTGCAGTGGATGGGCAGCCAGTGCAGCAACTGGCATAATGCAGAGGCGTCTGAGTAACGGCTGGATAGAAAAATGAACCTAGTTGCCGCATTAAGTATGGATTGAAGTGGAGTGAGCCTGGTGCAGGGAAGGCTGATGAATAGCAAGTTGCAGTAGTTGAGTTAGGAGTGGATGAGGGCGACCACGATTGTTTTTAGCATGTTCGTGGTGAGGAATGACCAGATTTTAGCAATATTTCTGAAGTGCCTGTGACATGTTTGGGACAGAGATTAGATGTGTGTGTGTGTGGAGGGGGATAAAGGAGAGGTCAGAGTCCAGTGTGACCCCCAAGGCAGTGGGCATGCTGTCTGGGGGTTATGATAATGCCAGACACTGGAATGGAGATGTTGAGGGGAGGTCGGTTGGAAGTCGGAAAGACAAGGAGGTTAGTTTTAGAGAGGTTAAGTTTAAGAAAAAGGGAGGACATAGTATTAGAGACAGCGGTCAGACAGTCGGTGATATTTTGGAGGAATGGTTCAGAGATCTCACGGGAAGAGGTGCATAGTTGGGTGTCATCAGCGTAGAGATCATATTGGAGTCCGCATTTGTGAATGGTTTGTCCAATTAGGGCTGTATAGATAGAGAAGAGAAGGGGACCAAGGACCGAGCCCTGGAGTACCCCGACAGTGAGAGGAAGTGGAGAGGAGGTAGAGCCAGCAAAGGAGACGCTGAAGTAGTGGTCAGAGAGGTAGGAGTAGAACCAGGAGAGAGCAGTGTCCTTTAGACCAATAGAGCGGAGCATAGTATGAAGGAGGTCATGGTCAAGGAGACAGGTCAAGGAGGATTAGTAGGAAGTAGTCACCTCTCGACTTTGCCGTCATCAGGTCATTTGATACTTTTGTGAGGGCAGTTTCAGTCAAATGTAGAGTGGAAACCAGACTGGAGGGGCTCAAGAAGTGAGTTGTCAGAGAAAAAGCGTGTGAGATGGGAGTTGACCAGGTGTTCTAGTAATTTAGAGATGAAGGGGAGGTTTGACACAGGTTGGTAGTTGGCAGCATCAGTCAGGTCAAGGCTTGTTTTTTTAAGCAGAGGGGATATGATAGAGTGTTTAAATGAGGAGAGGAAGGTGCCAGAGGTTAGGGAGAGGTTGCAGATTGTGGTGAGGTAAGTAATGAGAGCTGGGGAAAGGGACTGGAGGAGGTGAGAGGGGAGAGGATTGCTAGCGCAGGTGGTGGGGCAGGCAGCGGAAAGCAGCCTGAAGACTTCTCCCTCTGTCGTTGGTTTTAACATAGAAAGTGAGTGGGGCTGGATGCAATGCTGAGGAGACTGAAATCGGGGCTAGCCATGCAGTTTTTGGAGATTTCTTTTCGGATGTTGTCAATTTTTTGTCACTGGGGCCTGTTCGCAGGGGCTGTGGAGGGAGTGAAAGGTCTCAAAGAGTCGTTTGGGGTTGTGGGATAGTGAGCAGACAAGGGAGATGAAATAAACTTGTTTGGCATGGTGAAGGGCTAGGTTATAAGCATGAATTTGAAGTGCAGGAAGTCTGCGGGCAGCTTTGATTTTCTCCACAGCTGCTTGGCACACCTAGAGCACTGCCAGATGAAGCACGTTTTGTACGTGAGCCAAGGTTGCCATGGTCTGCAGTTGATGGCTTAAGTCACGGGTGGTGCTGCTTCATCCAGGGCACGGCTGAGGGTGGTATGGTAGTGTTCGGCTGCCAGGTTAGGGCAGGTGAGGAGAGAGATAGGGGACAGGGAGAACTGAATGGTCTCGGTGAACTGTTTGGTGTGGATGGACTGGAAGTTCTTAGAGATGCTATAGATAGGAGGGTCGGGGGGGGGGGGGGGATTCTAGGGTGCCTGATGGAGAAAGAGAGGAGGTTGTGATCTGAGAGTGGAAGGCGGGAGTTAGCAAAGGGAGAGGCAGAGAAAGATTAGATTGAGAGTGTTGACATCTCTGTGAGTGGGGGAGTCAGAGATTAGTGATAGGCCGAAGGAGGAGGTAAGCATTAAAAGCCGGGAGGCAGATGAGGGGCTTGGGTTGTTAGTAGGGATGTTGAAATTGCCGAGGATGATGGTTGGGATTTCACAGGATACGAAGTGCGGGATCCAGGCAGCGAAGTGGTCTAGGAAAAGGCGGGTTTGACCTGGGGGCCAGTAAATAACTGCGACACGCAGGGTCAGTGGGTGGAAAAGTCGCAGGGTGCGGACTTCAAATGACTGGAAGGTAAGTGATGAAGCTGAGGGAATGACCTGAAAGATACAGTAAGGCAAGAGAATTACGCTTTTTTCTCCTCCGCTGCGCTGGTCGGCTGATCTGGGGGTGTGGGAGAACTGCAGGCCATCATAGGACAATGCAGCGGGGGCGAACAGGTTAAGGTGTTTGGTGGTGAAGAGGTCGTGGAAAGTTGGGAGTTTGTTGCATATAGATTGGAAGTTACATAGGGTGCATTTGAACGGGGCAGGTGGGGCATGTTGGTAGAGAGCAGTACGGGGTGGGCCTGGGTTGGGGGATATGTTCTTTGTGGCTAGGAGTAGCAGGGTAGCAAGGGTGAGCATTTTTCTTATTTCTCCCCACTTAAAAATGTCTCAGTGGTGAGACTTCCACTGATCAGCAATTTATCCCCTATCCTATGGGTAGGGAATAACTTGTAATTGTGGTACAAACACTTTAATTGTGGAGAAGAGAATCCTGGTGGGCTAGTGGGTTAATATATACAATCAATGATGGTAAGGTTTAATACAAATATGGATATGATGGTTATGTATAATGAAAACAAAGGTTTGGTACCGTGTTAGCCGGTAGAGCAAAATGTGTTTGTTCCCAGCAAGAGAAACCACGTAGTCTTGTAGATATGATACCTTTTAATACCGTTTAACGGCTAACAAAAATACATGATGTAATAGCAAGCGTGTGAACCTCTCGGGCTCTTAGTCAAATATTCATGCCTCTTCAGATCTATTCCATTTTTTGTTACCCATTAAAAGGTATCACATCTACAAGATTACGTGGTTTCTCTAGCTGGCTATGATATAATGATTGTTATTAGTTAATATTATTACTGCAACTTTATTTTCTATCCTTTGGTCTAGGCCAAAATATCCTCCTTTTCCCTAAGGAATCAGTCACTGACTATGTGATTCTGAAGCCAGCTGTGGAACAAGCTTTAAAACAACTCACCGTATGTCTGCGCTCCTATAGCGACCTCCAACGCGTACATGATCTTTTTTCCTTGGCCACGCCTGGAAAAGACAACACTTTCCTTTTTGGTCTGCAGCCTCCAAAATTATGTAGCGTTTTCATAAATGAAGAAAAATTTACTTTTGAGGTGGATCCTGAGGTTCTAGACTGGAAACAGACTTGTGTTGCTTGGGACTCCGAGACCGGACTGCTCCAACTGTGGATCAATGGCAAGCGTTACCCTAGAAGAGTTAGTACAAGCAGATCCCCCATAGTACCTCAGATGAGTGTCATCCTTGGGCAGGACCAGGACACTTTTGGTGGTGGGTTTCAGGCAAGCCAGTGTTTTGTTGGTGAAATGTCTGATGTCAATATGTGGGATTACATTCTTGACACCAAGACCATTTATAATAGTTATCTTTCTGTATCTGGAAATATCTTTAGCTGGACAAATGGAGCTAAGGAGATCAAAGGGGGCGTCATCGCCTTGGAAAATTAATGCAATTCTATATGATTAACTAATGAAATTGAAAATCTACTGTCATTGTATGCAATATGCTAATTACTATATGTGAAGTATTTGCATTTATTACTAGATATATGTGGTAGGCACTCTACTGATATCATGTGTATACTTCATCTGTGATTCTTCTATATCAGTGTTTCCCAGCTCCAGTACTCAGGGACCCCAACAGGTCAGGTTTTCAGGATATCCTATAGAGAGAACGCCTGTAGCAATGTCTGAGCACTGACAATAACGATATCACCTGTGCAATACTGAGGAAATCCAGAAAACATGACCTGTTGGGGGTCCCTGAGGACGGGAGTTGGGGAACACTGGTCTATATATAAGCGCTGCGGAATAAGTTGGCGCTATACAAATAAAGATTATTATTATTATTATTATTATATACTCATGTTCAAAAATTAATAAATGATTGCTTTGCTACAGCAGAACCTTTTTCTATTTTGTCCTGAAATAAAACCCCTGTAAGAACTCTCTAGGCATCATACACAAGAGTCAGCCAATCCATGGGAACTCCCACCATGAGGCGCCCTGAGACTGCTGCTTCTTCAGGACCTCAGAGGGGCAGCGCTAGGGTTTCTACCCCGCTAGTATTTATGTTTACTAGCCATATTAATGGCCAATAAAAAATAATTTCCACCTGTGAACTGGCCGGCAACAATCCCGCAAACCATTCACGCATTTGCTCACAGTTCTGGTCCGGCGGTGCTGGAGGATACTATTACTATTGGTGACAATATGGGGATCATGATTACAGCTGTGGCCACTAACTGAGGCATCATTATTACTGAGGTCACTGCGGGAGTCACTATTACTACTGGGGCCACTATGATATTGGGCATGGGTGTACATATAGGGGGTGCAGAGGGTGTACATATA